>NC_092132.1:140332994-140633627 GCF_043159975.1 Macaca nemestrina | reverse complement strand
ATAGTAAATATTCAATTGATGATAGTTATGCAATTATAGCACTGCTTGGGGATATGGGGAAAATAGCACTCACGTCCACTGAGGGGGTTTAAATTAGTATCGTCTCTGTTTCAAAAATATACTCTGACTGCAATATAGAATTCATTGGTAGAATTAAGTGTAAGGTTAAATGTGTGAAAAACTTTCATCAAATCAATGTCTATACCAGCCCCAAATTGGAAAGAGCTTAAATAATCACGATTAGATAATTTGGTAACATTAATTGTTGTGTATCAAAATAATCAAACAATATGATCCCTTACAAATTATACAGTTTTAAGTGGGAAACACTGCTAAGAAGGGTTTAGACTGTAATATATATATATATATTTCACTGTACTATGTTAGACACCAAAGTCTACTCTAGTCTCTCAAACTGCACTGAGCACATACAGACTTTAAAATGATGGCAATACATGTGGTTATATATATATATATATATTTTTTTTTTTTTTTTTTTTTTTTGAGACAGGGTTTCAGTCTATCACCTAGGCTGGAGTGCAGTGGTGCAATCTCAGATCACTGCAGCCTCAACCTGCTGGGATCAAGTGATTCTTGCGCCTTAGCCTCCCAAGTAGCTGGGATTACAGGCACATGCCATCAAGCCCCACTAAGTTTTGTCTTTTTAGTAGAGAGGGGTTTTTGCCATGTTGGCCGGGCTGATCTCAAACTCCTGACCTCAAGCGATCCACCTGCCTTGGCTTCCCAAAGTGCTGGGATTACAAGTGTGAGCTACCCCATCAGGACTTTAATATAATATTTGTAAGATAATGTATTATATTTCATTGCTATTTAAATATATTAATATTACTAGTTCATATTATATAGTTTATAATAAATATGAACTACGTATGTATATTTAAATAAGGTAACATATGTTTGTGTGCATATATACATACATAATCTTTTCCATTAAGCAAACTTGACCTAGTAAAATTGATAAAGAAAACTGCTTTGTTTTTCTCAGACCAGTGCTTCGATCACAGTCTATCATATCCTCAATGGCTTCGGATGATATTTTTGACAGATCCCATATGCATCAGTCTGGGTCACATCAGGAAACAGATGGTGCAGTCAACATTGAAATATAAAGGAGTTTAATAAGGTGGTGTTTACAGAGATAATGGTAAGATCAAAGGAACTGAGAAGAAATCCTGAAGCACCCAGGGACTCCTGACAGTGGGAGCTAATGAGCTGTAGCCCTGCAGAGGTAGGGTTAGAGAGATGAAACGATAGCTGGGGGACCCCACAGGGATAGTCACCACGGGTAAGGAACACAGGCGCTAGCTAGCAATACCCATGGCGTAAGTGTAAGTGAAATAAATACCTCGACTGACCTTTCCTCCCTGTCTCTACTGCTCTGCTGCTGCCTTATTGGCTGGGTATAATCAGAAGCTGAAGACATGGGAGCCCAGGTCATGGTGTGTGTGGAGTTCACTCTCCTGGGCAAGAAGCAGGAAGAAAAGTGCATAAAATGCATTAGATGTGCAAACGGAGTAACCAGTACAGTACAGCTTCTTGGTGAATTTTGAGCATACAGTTAGGTCATTTTCAAGTTTCAACATTCAGCCAAGTTTATACAAAAATGCAAACCTCACATTTAGCTTAAAACTACTCCGTCTCCTTATATGAAAATTAATTCAAGATGGATTAGAGACTTAAATGTTAGACCTAATACCATAAAAATCCTAGAGGAAAACCTAGGTAGTACCATTCAGGACATAGGCATGGGCAAAGACTTCATGTCTAAAACACCAAAAGCAACGGCAGCAAAAGCCAAAATTGACAAATGGGATCTCATTAAACTAAAGAGCTTCTGCACAGCAAAAGAAACTACCATCAGAGTGAACAGGCAACCTACAGAATGGGAGAAAATTTTTGCAATCTACTCGTCTGACAAAGGGCTAATATCCAGAACCTACAAAGAACTCAAACAAATTTACAAGAAAAAAACAAACAACCCCATCAAAAAGTGGGCAAAGGATATGAACAGACATTTCTCGAAAGAAGACATTCATACAGCCAACAGACACATGAAAAAATGCTCATCATCACTGGCCATCAGAGAAATGCAAATCAAAACCACAATGAGATACCATCTCACACCAGTTAGAATGGCGATCATTAAAAAGTCAGGAAACAACAGGTGCTGGAGAGGATGTGGAGAAATAGGAACACTTTTACACTGTTGGTGGGATTGTAAACTAGTTCAACCATTATGGAAAACAGTATGGCGATTCCTCAAGGATCTAGAACTAGATGTACCATATGACCCAGCCATCCCATTACTGGGTATATACCCAAAGGATTATAAATCATGCTGCTATAAAGACACGTGCACACGTATGTTTATTGTGGCACTATTCACAATAGCAAAGACTTGGAATCAACCCAAATGTCCATCAGTGACAGACTGGATTAAGAAAATGTGGCACATATACACCATGGAATACTATGCAGCCATCAAAAAGGATGAGTTTGTGTCCTTTGTAGGGACATGGATGCAGCTGGAAACCATCATTCTCAGCAAACTATCACAAGAACAGAAAACCAAACACCGCATGTTCTCACTCATAGGTGGGAACTGAACAATGAGATCACTTGGACTCGGGAAGGGGGACATCACACACCGGGGCCTATCATGGGGAGGGGGGAGGGGGGAGGGATTGCATTGGGAGTTATACCTGATGTAAATGACGAGTTGATGGGTGCAGCACACCAACATGGCACAAGTATACATATGTAACAAACCTGCACGTTATGCACATGTACCCTAGAACTGAAAGTATAATAATAATAAAAAAAGAAAAAGAAAAAAAAAAAACCGTCTCCACCCCATGGCATTCATGTTGCCCTGAACTCCATATTGTGCAGCCTTTTTGTCTCCTCCTCTGCCCATCGTTTTGCCTCTGGCTTCTCCAGGACAGAGGCAGGTCTTGTGAGATATGAATTAAGAGGACATAGACCTTTATACTCAGTTAGTGTTGTTTCTTGCTCTAGTGCAACTGAAAAATACTTCCCATCATGGCAAGCATCCAGAATGATCATTCATTTATGGGCTACTTAGTAGGATAGTTACGGACCATCACCTGGCAAACCATATCCTTGACATGATCCATGCCCCCTTCTGCTGCTGTTTGGAGACATCCTCAGCTTCTGTCCTTTGGCGATGTCAGGATATTAGTGTGTGCATAGGCCACCTGACTGAGTTACCTTTCACTAATTTACAGCTTTGTATGTTGTAGAAAACTGGTAGGAAAGCATGTGATTCATTTCCACAGTAATGCAAATTGTGTCTGCTAGAATGCAACTGATTATTGCCCCATGGATTCTTGCCAGTTTTGCATGTATTAAACAGAGTATAATTTCAACATTCTTGATGGGTTTTTATATTTGTCTGTTCTTTGGGTTCCCTTCGTGACCTTTTACTGATTCTATCATGAGCAAATGAGATAAAACCTTTGATTAAGTGTTTCTTTTGTAAGAGAGTCATGATGTCATGTTTTTTTTTTTTTTCTTTAAATGCTCTTTAACAATATAGCATAAATGTTGACTTCTAGTATCTACTTGTTCCAGCGGGTAGCATTCTTCCTGGATGACTTAGTCATATCTGACAGTTTTCTTCTGGTCGATGGGAATTCATGTACTCTTGGCCCACCTTGCTACCAGTCCTGTACTCTTGTCTCATTCCTCTGTTCAGAGTAACTCCAGACAGGCGTGGGCCAAGGAGGAAGCTTTATTTATTTTGAAGGCACACTCAATTTCTCAAGCCCTATGTTTTGTTTTTCACTTGGACCCTTTTTTCTTGGCTTAAAAGGAGATTAGGAGAATAAGTATTTTCCCTTTTTTCATAAAGAGGACAACAGGAATACTGCAGTACTGTTCATATTATAACTTAGACATTCTACAGTCATCTCCATCTTAGACCCCTGATTCAATAGTCTTCCCTTGCATTTTCAGAGTCAGTTAGCTGTTGTTGCAGATGGAATTCCCTGGAAAGCAGGCTCTGATAGGAAGAGTACTATGCTAACTGATTGGAATTACTTTTAACTTAAGTGATGAAGCGAGAAAAGCAGGATTTGGGAAGGAGAGAGGTCTAGCTGTGATACAGTCTCTGTAAAGGCCTTAACAGCTCTTGTGGAAAGCTCTGAGGCTGGGAAGGCCATTTAGAGTTTTCCTAATTAGATTAAAGAAGGCTGGTCCTTTTAAGTTCTTCATCATTCAGTTAATGGATGTACGTGGCCTTTGGGAAGGGGTGTGACATTGGAAGTGTAGCTGTCTTTAGCCAAGGACAAGTTGTGTCGGGAGGCACTCCAGCTGCTAAAAGTCAGAATTTGGGAAAATGAGTGTCTTGTCATGGAGTGAGTAGGCCCACGAATGATAATACAGCTATCTTTTATCATGCATACCATTATAGAACACTTTGATGTATTTTCAATTTTTTTAACTTTTTTTAGGTTCAGGGGGACCTGCATGGGTTTTTTATATATGCAAATTCATCTCCTTGAGATTTGTTGTACAGATTATTTCATCACCCAGGTAGTAAGCCTAGTACCCAATAATTTTTTTATTTTTTGTAATCCTCTCCCTCCTCCCAACCTCCACTCTCAAGTAGGCCACAGTGGATCTGTTGTTACCCTCTTTGTGTCCATGGGTTCTCATCATTAGCTCTCATTTATAAGTGAGAAGATGCAGTATTAAGTTTTCTATTCCTGTGTTAGTTTGCAAAGGATAATGGCCTGCAGCTACATTCATGTTTCCACAAAGGACATGGTCTCATTCCTTTTTATGGCTATACAGTATTCCATGGTGTATGTGTGTGTGTGTATATATATATAGATATATGCACATACACACACACACACATATATATATATACACATACCACGTTTACTTTATGCAGTCTGTCATTGGTGGACATTTAGGTTGATTCCATGTCTTTGCAATTTTGAATAGTGCTGCAATGAACATACAGATACACGTGTCTTTATGGTAGTGATTTATATTCCTTTGGGTATACAGCCAGTAGCAAGACTGCTGGGTGGAATGCTAGTTTTGTTTTTAGGTCTTTGAGAAATTGCCAGACTGTTTTTCACGGTGGTGGGACTAATTTATTATCCAAACAGTGGTGTATAAGCATTTCCTTTTCTCTGCAACCTTGCCAGCATCTCTTATACTTTGACTTGTTAACAATAGACATTCTGACTGGTGTATGATGGTATCTCATTGTGGTTTTGTTTTGTCACTAATGATCAGTGACATTGATATTTTTTTCATAGGCATTGTTGGCTACATGTATGTCTTCTTTTGAAAAGTGTCTACTCGTGTTCTTTGCCCACTTTTTAATGGGGTTGTTTGTTTTCATATAACTTTGTTTAAGTTGCTTATAGATGCAGGATATTAGACCATTGTCAGAGGCATAGTTTGCAAATATTTCTCCCATTCTGTGAATTGTCTGTTTACTCTGCTGATAGTTTATTTTACTGTGCAGAAGTTCTTAAGTTTAATTAGAACCCATCTATCAATCTGCTTTTGTTGCAATTGCTTTTGGCATATTTGTCATGAAATCTTTGCCAGTTTGTATGTCCAGAATGGTATTGCTTAGGCTGTCTTCCAAAGTTTTAATAGTTTGGGGTTTCACATTTATGTCTTTAATCTATCTTGAGTTGATTTTTGTATATGGTGTAAGGAAGGGGCCCAGTTTCAATCTTCTGCATAAGACTAGTCAGTTACCCCAGCATCATTTATTGAATAGGGAGTGCTTTCTTCATTGCTTGTCTTTGTCAGCTTTGCTGAAGATCAGATGATTGTAAGTGTGTGACCATTTCTTGGCTTTGTGTTCTGTTTCATTGGTCTATTAATCTGTTTTTGTACTAGTAATATACTGTTTTGGTTACTGTAGCTCTGTAGTATAATTTGAAGTCAGGTAATGTGATGTCTCCAGTTTTGCTAGGATGGCCTTGGCTATTCAGACTCTTTTTTTGTTTGTTTGTTTGTTTCCATATGAATTTCAAAATATTTTTTTCTAGTTCTGTGAAGAATGTCATTGATAACTGGATAGGAATAGCATTGAATCTGTAAATTGCACTAAACAGTATGACCATTTTAATGATATTGATTCTTCCTATACATGAGCATGGAATGTTTTTCCAGTTGTTTGTGTCATCTCTGAATTATTTGCAGATAAATTCACAGCTGAATTCTACCAGACATACAAAGAGCAGCTGGTACTATTCCTACTGAAACTATTCCAGGAAACTAAGGAGGAGAGGCTCGTCTCTAACTCATTCTATTAGGCCAGCATAATCCTGATATAAAAAGCTGGCAGATAGAATAGAAATAGAAAACCTCAGGCCAATATCCTTAATAAACATGAATGCAAAAAATCATCAACAAAATACTACCAAACCAAAGCCAGCAGCACTTCAAAAAGCTAATCCACTATGATCAAGTAGACTTCATCCCCACGATGTAAGGTTGGCTCACAACATGCAAATTAATAAATGTGATTCATCATATAAACAGAAGACAAAACCCACATACCTCAATAGTTACAAAAAGGGATTTCAATAAAATTCAACAACCATTCAGGTTAAAAACTCTCAATAAACTAGTTATTGAAGGAATGTTCCTCAAAATAATAAGAGCCATCTATGATAAACCGACAGTCAACATCATACTGAATGGGCAAAAGCTGTGTCCCTTGAAAAATGACACAAAACAAGGATGTCCTCTCTCACCATTCCTATTTAACATAGTATGGAAAGTTCTGGCCGAGCAATCAGGCAAGAGAAAGAAATAAAGGGCATCTGATTAGGAAGAGAGGAAGTCAAATTGTCCATGTTTGCAGATGACTTGATCCTACATCTAGAAAACCCCATATTCTTGGCCCAGAAGCTCCTTAAGTTGATAAACAAACTTCAGCAAAGTCTCAGGATATGAAATCAATGTGCAAAAATCACTAAGTCTTATATGCCAAGCCAAGAGTCAAATCAGGAATAAACTTTTATTCACAGTTGCCACAAAAAGAGAAAATACAGGGGAATACAGCTAATGAGGGAGGTGAAAGACCTCTGCAAGGAGAACTACAAACCATTGCTCAAAGAATTCTATTTTAAATTTAATAAGAATTATAAATAAATTTTATTCTTAAACTGAAAATTAAAAAATAACATTTCAATTTGGTGTCTGCTATTGTTGTTAATCTTAGGGTATTTTTCTGTACTACAAAATTATTCATTCAAAGTAATATATGTGTAAGAATATAGGCTGTTAGAACATTATTCATTCATTCATTCTTTAGCTCATTGACTTCATATGCCCTATGCTATAGATACTTGGCTAGACTGGGGATATAGAGATGAAGACGCACACCTTTCCCCATAAGATGGTGAAGTAGAGTGGTGAGAACAGACATTTAAACGAAACATAGGGTTAACACCATAACACCCTCTCTCTGTTTTGCCCTGATTAGCCTGGACCTTTTGTGGAGCAAGTGGCTTCTGTTTTGTAGGTAGAGTCAGTCTAAAACTCGTTGACTCTTTTTTTTTTTTTTTTGAGACGGAGTCTCACTCTGTCGCCCAGGCTGGAGTGCAGTGGCATGATCTTGGCTCACAGAAAGCTCCGCCTCCTGGGTTCCTGCCCTTCTCCTGCCTCAGCCTCCCGAGTAGCTGGGATTACAGGCGCCCGCCAGCACACCCAGCTAATTTTTTTTTTTTTTTTTTTTTTTTGTATTTTTAGTAGAGATGAGGTTTCACCGTGTTAGCCAGGATGGTCTCGATCTCCTGACCTTGTGACCCGCCCGCCTCGGCCTCCCAAAGTGCTGGGATTACAGGCTTGAGCCACTGCGCCCGGCCAGAGCTCAATGACTCTTGAGCAAGAATGTTGTGGGTTTGAATCTTCCCTGCTGCTTTCAGATGTGTAAAATTGGACACGTTTCATAATTTCTCTTATCTCCTCATGTATAAAATGTGGGTAATATACCTTTGTAAAAATTATAATATTGAACATAAGGAGTTTAACACATTCATAAATTAGGTTAAAAACTCATAACAAGTTGACTATTAATACAATTACTATTGCTAAACTCTAGCCTTCTTACTTTTTCTCTGTTACCTTACATTTAATCTGTTAATATATCTCCTTCTGTCTCCACTTAATTCTAGTGTTGTAAAAAAAATTCATATGAATTAAAAAATTTTTTTTCTAATTCTCTGAAGAATGTCAATGACAGATTGATAGGAATAGTATTTAATCTATAAATTGCTTGGGGCAGTATGGCCATTTTGATGATATTGATTTTTCCTATCCATAAACATAGGATGTTTTTTCATTTGTTTGTGTCATCTCTGATTTTTTTCAGCAGTGTTTTGTGATTCTCATTGTACAGATCTCTCACCTCCTGGGGTAGTTGTATTCTTAGGTATTTTATTCTTTTTGTGGCAATTGTGAATGGGATTGCATTCCTGATTTGGCTCTTGGCTTGACTGTCTTTGTTGTATAAGAATGCTGACAATTTTTGTACATTGAAGTTTTTCTCCTGAAACCTTGCTGAAGTTGTTTATCAGCTTAAAGAGCTTTTGAGCCAAGAGTATCTGATTTTATAGATACAGAATCATGTAATCTGCAAAGAGGGATAATTTGACTTCCCCTCTTCCTATCTGATGCACTTTATTTTATTCTCTTCGCCTCATTGCTCTGGCCAGGACTTTAAATACTCTGTTTAATGTGAATGGTGAGAGACGACATGCTTATCTCTTGCTGGTTTTCAAGGAAAATACTTCCAGGTTTTGCCCATTCAGTGTGATGTTGGCTGTAGGTTTGTCATAGATGGCTATTAATATTTTGGGGGTATTTTCCTTCCATACCTAGTTTATTGGGAGTTTTTAACATGAAAATATGTTGAATTTTATCAACAGCCTTTTATGCATCTATTGTGATAATGCTGTGATTTTTGTCTTTAGTTTTGTTTATGTGATGAGTCACATTTATTGATTTGCATTTGTTGAACCAACCTTGCATCCTGAGGATAAAGCCTACTTGATCATGGTGGATTAGCTTTTTGATGTGCTGCTGGATGTGGTTTGCAAATATTTTGTTGAGGACATTTTCATTAATGTTCATCAAGAATATTGGCCTGAAGTTTTTTTGTTGTTATTGTTGTGTCTGTACCAGGTTTTGGTATCAGGATAATGAGGGCCTTATAGAATGAGCTGGGGAGGAGCCCCTTCTGTAATTTTTTTTGAATAGTTTCAGTAGGAATCATGCCATCTCTTCTTTGTGCATGTGATAGAAGTCAGCTGTAAATTTGTCTGGGCCTGTGTTTTTCTTCAGTTGGTAGGCTGTTTATTACTGATTCAATTTCAGAGCTTGTTATTGGTTTGTTCAGGAAATCAATTTCTTCCTGGTTAAGTCTTGGGAGGATGTATATGTTTACAAATGTATTCATCTTTTCTAGGTTTTCCAGTTTGTTTGGATAGAGGTTTTCATAGTAGTCTCTGATGGTTATTTGTATTTCCGTTGGGTCAGTGATAACATCCGTTTTGTTGTTTCTCATTCGAAGACTTTGATTTAAATGTGGAGGCACTTAGCCTGTGCTCTAATCATCATTCTACTTTAACAAGAATTTTAAAAGTCCCTGTTTTAAGATAACGGGCACTGTCTCACTCAACACTCAACATGCAATTATGAAGTACATATATACCTGCTTGTGTATGTGTATAATAATCTTTCAATGCATATGAAATATGTGAAAAGATAGTCATTAAAATACTAACAGTTTGAATCTCTAGGTGGAAAGATTTTAGGGGGATTTTTTCATTTTTTACATACTATTAAATTTTTTGAGTTTCCTAAATTAAAAATTCAGGAAGTAAAGTTCTGAATTAAAAACAAGTGAGCAAACAACAACAACAAAAAAACCCCAGCATCTCGTTTAGTTCATGATAGAATTTATTAAAAATGATTTGGAAGCCCTTGGCTTTCAGAATGAAGACTTCACCACTACCATGCCTGGACATAGATACCAAAAGTTACATTGCCGATGCTGGGCATAGGATACCATGACTACTGCCAAAGTTTTGATGACTCTATTATCACATTTGCCCAAAAATGAATTCCATATGGATACTCACTTACAAATCAGTTTTGTATGGGTGTATCTAATCTACAATGTCTGTGTCACCTTCAGGAATTATAAATTAGGGAAATTTCCAAAATAGAAAATGTGTTTGAAAGATGTTGAGTAGACAGAAAACATGGCAACTGACCATTATCATGTATAGTCCTAATATAAATAGAAAAAAATAAAGTTGTATTTATTTTACAAATTTCTTGGCTTCTGACCTCCTTTGCATAAACCTATCATTTATGCTTTGAAAGTAATTTTTAAAAATAAAGTTGAAATATGAATTACCAAGTTGAAATATGAATCAACTAGTAAAACTAGCTTGTGGTCACAGTGTTGCTGCTTCTTCTAAGGTGTACTTTTCCTTATTTGTAAAATAGAAGCAATGATAGCTGTTTTGCAGGCTTATTGTTTGTATCCTACAAAATTATTTTTAAAATGGTTAACTTGTAGTAGACATTATGTAAGCAGTAATTGAGTATTGTTAATATTACTGGTATCATTATTGTCATTGTTGTATTAACATGAATAGAGCAGGGGTCACAAGATTTTAGGTTGATTATTTCTCCTGAGATTTTTGGTAATTACTCCATTTGTGAGGAGAAGAAATAATACTGACAATTTCTCTATTGGCTAGAAAAATTGTGGCTATTCCCAATATAAATAGAAAAAAAAGTAAACATAAGTTGCCTTGTCTGACCCTGTGCATACAGAATATAGACCACTTTTCTCATGAGCCACACTGTTCTTTAGCTTCTTGAGAAATGTATAATATTATATATTTTTCTTGTCACTGGCTATCCTCTTCTTTGTTCATGACATATTTACTCATAGTTATTGTTGCAGTAATTGATAACATTCCTTTTTCTAAACAATGGAAACTCAGTAATAAAGCTCTTGGTTTATAGTTAGAAAGAGGATAATACTGTGGTACAAATTTATAAGTCAATTAAATATTATTTAAGTCTTAGAACTAAAATTCCTAAAGGTCATTTGACCATGAAAATTTTCTAGGGCAGCTTTCTGTTACAGGGCATTCTCCTATTTATTATTTTAATTAAAGATGTCTTGCTGTATTTCACTCAGAAATCTGTCTTCATCAGTTAGTTTTATAGTAAAGATGACATATTTGAGATGTATCTTTACCTGAAATATTTTTGTATAGTGTATGTAAATTTTATTTGGCAGTAGCTAATATAAACAAAATGGGACTTTAAACATCAGTAATTATATCTAATTTTCAAAAATCATAAAATATAAAGCAATATAACTGTGTGATTTTTTTTTCTCTTTTAACTACACTGTAAAATTCAGGAAGACAGGTGTCACTTTTCTTTCCATTCTACCCTAGTCTAGCACAAGAAAAAGTATAATAGCTAACTTTAAAAAATGTTTGGAATCCATAAATAATTTTGCAAGACCATGGGAAATCATTATAGATGTTACTAAAAGCATTTTAATATATTTTACTCTCATACAGTAAAGAAACTTTGCCAGCGATAATTTGCTACCAGAAGATGAAGAAGGATTGAAAATACAGGAAATATACTGAAATTAAATAAGAAAGTGGCTCCTTCACACAAAATGCTGATGGAACTGGCATATATCATATACCTGAGTATAGTAAAATAATAAAAGAAAATGAAAAAAGCAGCTTTCTTTGGCCTGACATGGCTCTAAGGATTCAGAGAAAGCACAGAAACTGCGGTTTCAACAGCAGGGAAACAGAGGAGTGGAGGATACCTTCAACATCCCTGATGTTGTGCTGCCCAAGGAATTGGTTTCTGTCCTCCCTCACTTGTAGCACTGAAGAAATTCCCACAGTTTGGAGGGTCAGCTAACAGGAAAGGAAAATGGGCAGGTGGTTTATAGTACCTAGGACAGCTCAGTGAGATTGGGGTAAGGTAGAAAACTCAAAGCATCTCCATAGGGAAGGAGGAAGAGAAGTACACTGTGCCATTAGCATTACAGTCTGCAGTACATCAACATCTGCATTACAACAGCCAGAGAGTGAGAGATTATGGACTCATGAAAAAAAAAAAAAAAAAAAAGGAAAACCAATAAATCCCATCTAAGAATGGCATGCATAAGTCCAGAGAAGAAACATCCATATAAAAGATTTGAATGCTTCCCAGAATCTCAAATCAGAGTGATTTGGCAAAGTTGTATCTGTGTCAAAGCCAGTTGGTAAATGTAACAGAGAGTTACATGTTTCTTCAAAGGCAGAGATGGCCAAATATGCAATAAACATAATCAGTTAATCATGACAATGAAGAAAACAACATAAATATTATATAACAGATCCAAAGCAATAGAGATTTATGAATTGCCTAACAAAGTGTTCAATATACTTATAAAGAATTTCAATGAGTTGCTAGAGAATACACATAGATAAGTGAAATCAAGAAAACAATACATGAACACAACTAGAATAAGGACAAAGTGATTAAAACTATTTTAAAAAGAAAAAACTCTGGAACTGAAGAATACAGTAACTGAACTGAAAAACTTACTCAAAGACTTCAACAACAGAGTTTATTAAGCAAAAGATAGAACATTTGAAATAATCCCTGAGGAAATGAAAATAAAACATAAAAGATGACATAATCTTGTATGTGGAAAACATTAAAGACCCCACAAACAAAAAAAACAAGTGCAAATTGTGAGGACTAGTATATGAACTGGTAAATTTAGAAGATGCAAAATCAACATACAAAAATCAAGTTGTGTTTCTATACCTTAACATCCAAGTATCTGAAAAGAAAATTAATAAAACAATCCCACTTAATATGGAATAAAATACTTAGACTTAATGTTAGTCAGTGATATGAAAAGCTTGTACACTTAAAACTACAAATCAATGATGAAAGACATCAAAGAAGCACAAATAGATAAAAAGACAATTATATTCATAGATTGAACACTTAATAGTGATAAAATGTTCAAACTTTCCTAATCTACAGATTGACTGCAATCCCTATCAAAAATCTCAATGACTTTTTTTTTACATAATTTGAAAAGTAATTGTAAAATTCATATGGAACCTCCTTCCCTGCCAGAAAATACCATGAACAGCCAAATAAATTTTGAGAAAGAAAAGCAAAGCTGGAGGCATTACACTTCTTAATTTCAAAACACATTACAAAGCAACAAAAATTAAAACAGAATGATACTGGCATAAAGACAGACATATAAACCAATAGAACAGTATAGAGAGCTTGACAATAAATCCACACCTATATAGTTAGCTGGCCTTCAACAAAGTGCCAAGAATACACAATGGAGAAAGAATAGTCTCCTCAACAAATTAAGTTGGAAAAGCTGAGGATTCACAAACAACAACAAATTCAACCTTTACACACAAACGTCAACTCAAATGGAGATTTGAATGTAAGATCTGAATCCGTTAAACTTGTAAAAGAAAATATAAGGGAAAAGCTTTATGACGTTGGTCTGGGGAATGTTTTCTTGGATATGACACCAAAAGCACAGGCAACAAAAGCAAATACAAGTGGAACTACATCAAACTAAAAACTTTTACATACCAAAGAAAACAGCCTGCAGAGTGAAAGGCAACTTACAGAATGAGAAATAATATATGCAAGCTATATATCTAAAAAGGGATTATTATCTAAAATATATAATTTCTACAACTCAATGGCAAAATAAAATGGCCAAAGGACTTGAATAGACATTCTTAAGAAAACTTTCAAATGGCCAATGGGTTAAAAAGATGATA
This sequence comes from Macaca nemestrina, assembly GCF_043159975.1. Classification (NCBI taxonomy): domain Eukaryota; kingdom Metazoa; phylum Chordata; class Mammalia; order Primates; family Cercopithecidae; genus Macaca; species Macaca nemestrina. Next base: position 140,619,723 of record NC_092132.1, on the reverse strand, counting down.
AAAATTATTAGTGAATCATCAGAAAAATGCAAATTAAAAATTCCAGTATCACCTCGCACATCTTACAATGGCTATTATCAGACAAAAAGAAGAGAAAGAAGGAAGGAAGGAAAAATGGAAGAAGGAAGTTAACGTGCTAGGAAGAATGTGAAGAAATTGGAACACTCGTACACTGTTGGTTAGAATGTAAAATGGTGAAATGGTGCAACTGACATGAAAAGCAGTATGGAGATTCTTCAAACACTTAAAAATAGAACCACCATATAACCCAGCAATCTCACATCTGAGTATATATCCAAAATAATGAACATCAGAATCCTGAAGAGATATTAATATTCCCATTTTCATTGCAGTACTAATCACAGTACACAAAATATAGACATAACTTAAATGTCCATTGATATATAAAATGATAAATATATTCAAAAATATATTATTTTTAGTTATGTTTATGTTTACATATAGTTAAATTATGAATAATTATATCAATATTTTAGAAGTATATGCATTTTTTAAGATGGCTGTCTCTCAGTAAGTGCTCCTTAACTACAAAAATTTAAGCCAGTGTGAAGGGGAACTTTCCTGATACAATTTTTATTCAGATTTATGGGCTCCTTAAATATTATTAAAATTGATTAGGTGCACCACTGAAAAACAATCCTACATGTGAGGCTTATGTTAGTGAAGGACCCCAAAGTCTTAAGGTAAAGGAGAACCAAACTGCTGGGTTGTTGTTGCTGGGCTGTATTTCGAAGAGTCAGTGTTTGGACTCTTGGGGCTAGACGTCAAAGTCAGTAAAACACGCTGAATGCAAAACTGTAAACATGGTATGGGGTTATCAGTGTAGCTGCTTGTAGTTATCTGGGCATTAGATAATACAAAAGAGGAATTCATCTATCCACTTTCAATAAATAGATTATCTGTATACCAATATTTATCGAATCTTTAAGAGTATATTAAGTAAAGGTTTTCAAAGCATTCAGCTACCATTGAACCCACAACAAAAAACTGCAAAGATATTTGGCAGAAATGATCAGAGGAGAGGAATGGAAGAGAGTTCTAAAAGAAAAGAACATTAGTATGTGTACAAAAAGAGGGGGAATTTTTCTGGGAATTTAGGCCAGGCATTCTCCAATGAGGCATCGCTGTATGTATCTGTGAACTGAACTTAGTTGCACAGAAGGATTCTATGTTACATAAATTGTTTTTCACAATGATAAATAGTTTTCCACATTTTTGACATCAGGTACACAGTCCCTGGCTTTTGTCTATTAAAATATGCCCTGTAGTAATAGTAAGAGAACCTTACCCTATCTGTGTTGAAGGGCTTTGATGTCTTTAATTTTAAATCAATCTGTAATGTATTTCTGATTTTTGGTATTTTTTGTTATACATATCTTTATCACATAAATTTCTCAAAATTTGTGCTAGTGCATATACATATATTGACAATATGTCTTACTATCTCCTTGGATTATTAGGTTGAGTTTTCCTCCTTTTAATTGTGATTCAAAGGAATGGAACAAATTTACAATTACAAAAATGAGGAATGGAATCATTATTTACATTTTATAGTTGTCTGGGCTTTTCTTAGACTTTGGACATGTGTTTTTTCCTTCTGCATGATTTCTTTGAGGTAGTACTTCTTGCCTGGAATAATAATAATGTAAATGTTTAATTAACATTTTGTGCTAAAGAAAACTAATATTGGTATCACTCTTGCAAGGATATCATGCATTCCAACTTACTAGGTATAATTTAGAAGTAATAAGATTATGTTATTAATGCTTGCAAATAAAAAAAGCACCTTTGAATGTTTTGAATTTGAATTCACCAGTAGCAAATTATCTAACTGCCTTTTCTATATTTAACATTGGATTTATCTCATTTAGGTTTTTTCTTTTGCTCAATTATTTTTTAACTTTTATTTTGGTAGCAGATATCCATGAGCAGGTTTGTTATATAGATAAATTACATGTAACAGGCGTGTGGTATACAGATTATTTCATCATTCACATAATAAGCATAGTACCAGATAGGGAGTTTTTAGATTCTGATTGTCCTTCCAACCTCCACCCTCAAGTAGGCGCCATTGTCTATTGTTCCATAGACATTGCCTTTGTGTGCATGTGTGCTCAAAGTTTAGCTCCCACATACATGCGAGAATATGTATGTTTTGGTTTTCTGCTCCTTTGTTTGCTAAGGATAATGGCCTCCAGATCCATCCACATTCCCCAAAGGACATAATCTCATTCCTTTTATTGCTGCGTAGTATTCTGTGGCATATACGTACTGCATTTTCCCAACCAATCTGCCATTGATGGGCATTTAGGTTGATTTCACGTCTTTGCTATTGTGAATAGTGCTGTGATAAACATATGCACACATGTGTCTTTATGGTAGAATGAATTACATTCGTTTGGGTATATAGCCAGTAATGGGATTGCTGTGTTAAATGGTAGTCGTTTTTAGTTCTTTGAGAAATCTCCAGACTGCTTTTCACAGTGGCTGAACTAACTGACATTCCCATAAGCGCTTTTAAGCATTGCCTTTGCTCCACAACCTTTCAGAGAAGTTTGAAGTTGGGGAATGTAAAGTCTCCAGTTTTGTTCTTTTTTCTTAGGATTGCTTTGGCTATGTGGGCTCTTTTTTGGTTCCATATGGATTTTAGGACAGTTTTTCTCTAATTCTGTGAAGAATGTCTTTGGTAGTTTGATAGGAATAGCATGGAATCTCATTTACTTTTATCAGGAGAATATTTTAATAAAAGCATGTATTTTTATACCCATAAAGCTTTTACAGTTATTCAAGGTCTAGATTTCAAAAAGATAAATTAAATAAAAGGTGCTCTAAGAACAAATAACTTTTTAAAGGTCCTATATAAGAAAAGCATTATGAAATTCTATGAGATTATGTCATTGCTAGTTCTATCCATTATTACTAAATACAAAAATATCACACTTTTCTAGAGTCTTTCTGTAACTTGAGCACAGATGTCATCTCAAGTCTTGTAAAAGGGAAAATGATGGTCTGGTTCTCACACAATTTGTATGTAGCGTATACTTTTCTATACCTGTCACAAATAACATTTCTGTCAGATGTTGATGGGCATTTAGGTTGATTTCATGTCTTTGCTATTGTGAATAGTGCTGTGATAAACATATGCACACATGTGTCTTTATGGTAGAATGAATTACATTCCTTTGGGTATATAGCCAGTAATGGGATTGCTGTGTTAAATGGTATAATTATAATTTAATATGACAGGCTCCATCAACAAATGGAAAATTCTTAGGGTAAATTAGGAAGTTTTTATTTTTCATTAAGTGTCAAGTTATCTGAGTATGTTTTGGATAGGAGTCTGGAAAGCACATATTTGCAAAATAGTGTGGGGTGACTTATACAATCAAATCTCAAGTAACAGTGTTATACATTGCTTAAAAATCTAGAGCAGCGTTCCACAACATGCAGTTCAGTATGATGTTCTGTGTTAAAAATTATAACTGGGAGTCATTACAAAATGTTTCTCCACCTTGACATTATTCTGTACAAAGTAAAGGCTTTAACAAGTAAACTTGTTTGACTTTTATTTTATTTTATTTATTTATTTTTATTATACTTTAAGTTCTGGGATACATGTGCAGAACATGCAGGTTTGTTACGTAGGTATGCATGTGCCATGGTGGTTTGCTATGCCCATCAACCCGTCATCTACATTAGGTATTTCTCCTAATGCTGTCCATCCCCTAGTCCCACAACCCACAACGGGCCCCAGTGTGTGATGTTGCCCTCCCTGTGTCCATGTGTTCTCAATGTTCAGCTCCCACTTATGAGTGAGCACTTGTGGTGTTTGGTTTTCTGTTTCCAGCTTCATCTATGTCCCTGCAAAGGACATGAACACATCCTTTTTGGAGGCTGCATAGTATTCCATGGTGCATAAATGCCACATTTTCTTTATCCAGTCTATCATTGATGGGCATTTAGGTTGGTTCCAAGCCTTTGCTATTGTGAACAATGCAGCAATAAACATACATGTGAATGTGTCTTTACAGTCAAATGATTTATAATACCTTTGTTATATACCCAGTAATGGAATTGCTGGGCTAAATGGTATTTCTGGTTTTAGATCCTTGAGGAATTGCCACACTGTCTTCCATAATGGTTTAACCAATTTACACTCCCACGAACAATGTAAAAGCATTCCTATTTCTCCACATTCTCTCCAGCATCTGTTTTTTCATGACTTTTTAATGATCGCCATTCTAACTGGCTTGAGTTGGTGTCTCATTGTGGTTTTGATTTGTGTTTCTCTAATGACCAGTGATGGAGAGCTTTGTTTCATATGTTTATTGTCCACATAAATGTCTTCTTTTGAAAAGTGTCTTTTCATATCCTTTGCCCACTTTTTAATGGGGTTGTTTTTTCTTGTAAATTTGTTTAAACTCCTTGTAGATTCTGAATATTAGCCCTTTGTCAGATGGATAGATTGCAAAAATTTTCTGCCATTCTGTAGGTTGCCTGTTCACTCTGATGATAGTATCTTTTGCTGTGCAGAAGCACTTCAGTTTAATTAGATGCCATTTGGAAATTTTGGCTTTTTTTGTCATTGCTTTTGGTGTTTTAGTCATGAAGTCTTTGCCAATGACTGTGTCCCGAATGATATTGCCTAAGTTTTCTTCTAGGGTTTTTATGGGTTTAGGTCTTACATTTAAGTCTTTAATCCATCTTGAGTTAATTTTTGTATAAGGTATAAGGAAGAGACCCAGGATCAGCTTTCTCCATATGACTAGCCAGTTTTCCCAACACCATTTGTTAAATAGGGAATCCTTTCCCCATTGCTTGTTTTTGTCAGGTTTTTCAAAGATAAGCTGGTTGTAGATGTGTGATGTTATTTCTGAGGCCTTTGTTGTGTTCCATTGGTCTATATATCTGTTTTGGTACCAGTACCATGCTGTTTTGGTTACTGTAGCCTTGTAGTATGGTTTGAAGTCACGCAGCATGATGCCTCCAGCTTTGTTCTTTTTGCTTAGGATTGTCTTCATTATGTGGGCTCTTCTTTGGTTCCATATGAAATGTAAAGTATTTTTTTCCAGTTCTGCAAAAAAAGTCAATGGTAGCTTGACGGGGATAGTATTGAATCTATAAATTACTTTGGGGGGTATGGCCATTTTCACAATATTGATTTTTCCTATCTATAATCATGGAATGTTTTTCCATTTGCTTGTGTTGTCTCTTATTTCCTTGAGCAGTGGTTTGTAGTTCTCCTTGAAGAGGTCTTTCACATCCCCTGTGAGTTGTATTCCTAGGTATTTTATTCTCTTGGTAGCAATTGTGAATGGGAGTTCATTTATGATTTGGCTCTCTGTTTGTTATTGGTGTACAAGAATTCTTGTGAAATTTGCACATCAATTGTTTGACTTTTATATAGAGACTTTCCTGTGGGTTTTGTTGTTGCTGTTCAATGTTTTGTTTTTTGTCCATATGATTTGTTTTCCCAAAAACTCTTACTGATATTTTGTGGAACTAAGTGTTCAATGAAACATATATTTGGAAACACTGATACAATGTAACATGAGTCTGCACTAAGAGATTTATATCCCAGTCTGATTAGAGATGAATACTGCCTTCTGCCTGATGGTTCTCATATAAAAATTTAATGAAGAAAATATGTTTGCAGAACATTCTCAGTTATGAAAACAAAAAAAGGTTGTCATAATTTTTAAAACTAAATAATTGGTTTGCATTCTAAGTGATTATTTCAGTTTTGTATTCACTTGGTTAAATATTTTGATTCTGTATAATTTATTTGACATTATTTTCCCAAATAATATTTTTCCTAAGATAAAATAATGCCTTTAGAATAGTAACAAATTTCTATTTAATATGAGAGACAGATATATCATATTTGACTACAGTTTGTACATTTTATATTTTTTACATTTACTTAAAAAGTCAATGTAATGATCATTTAAAAATTTTACAGTGTATTACATGTATATATTTTTTGAATATTTCCAATATAAATATGTTTCTAGGAGGGTATAATACAGTATGTAGAAACTCAATTCTAATGTAAATATGTTATTACAATAAAGTAATATTTAAAATTAAAAAGTGCAATATTATATTTTTGAAAGGTATGCTTATACATATTAAAATTATATACTGACATTAACTAAACTGACATAAATTATACTGTCCCACTAAGTGCAGTTGTGTTGTCCAAATTTATTTTTTCTGTTACATGAAATATATGGCAATTATTAAATTTTTTATTTAGATATAAAATCTTTAATGTTTTAAAAAGCACAAAATGTATGCTAATATATGGAAATATTAAAAATTTAACATTGTTTCAATAAATGCAAGGTTTTGAAACAGGAGGTTTAACAAAGGGGAAAAACAAGAAAAAATACTGTAAGGTAAGATTTCAGCACACTCAGTCTAGGCAATGATTTTTTCCTGAAAATTAGGCTTATCCTCATGAAAAATCATGGACTTTGTTGTTCTGTGGGAAGAATTAACATTTACCCAAAGAAACTAAGGGTGAGTGTCAGATTATGTAAACTTAGGGCAAATATAATTATACAGAGTTCCCTATACATCTCAAGTAATTATAAAGTAATTCTGTGAATGGCCTACATTTGAGTTTATTTGAATCATGTAATTTTCAGATAAAAATAGAGCATATTTTTATTAGTGCAGAATGAACGTTAGATGCAACTAATTAAATTTTCTATACAAAAGCAATTGCTAAAGAAGTTCTACTTAAAATTCCTCCTGTTGACTATTTTACACTAAGAAAATTTAACCTTTTATCTTACAAAGCAATCTTATTTTGTTACCATTGTTAGTCTTTGGAATTAGGAAATTTGGGTGTTTTAGCTTAAGACGATTTTCTTAAAATAGTCTATTTTGACTTCCTGAATAAAGTATTCTGATTATATCTTAACTTAGTTGATAAATATATTTAAAGAGATGTTAAAACGATTAAAGGTAAACTTTCAGGTACCAAATTATTATAGCTTAAACACACCTCCAGAACATAAGATTCAGAAAGATGCTAACTTATTCAATGAACAATTGATATTTTCAGCCAAGTAATTTACCTTCTGTTTGTTGATTTTTGAGATATTTTTTCTTTTCTAAGATGATGAAAAAAGACTAATCTACAAATCATGGACTGAGAAGGCAGACTGGCAGGAATTGTATCACTTGAAGGATATCATCTGCCTATTATTTGTGTATTACATATATATTTCAATTGTTAAAGCCATCATGGAGGGGACCATATTTGCAAATAATGGCTTTGAGTTTAACATAAATTCTGCATTTGTATGAGAATAATTGCCTTCAGTTTTTGACTACTTTTTGCTTATCCATTTCCTTTAATTTTCAAAATATATGTAATTATATAAACTATAAATATATTTTTGAATACTCTGTTTTATGAACAAAGACTGACCACTGTTCTAAGGCAAGTAAACATTTGGAATTTCCTTGGGTTATTATTTGCACATCTTTACAGAACCTAGTGTCACTGCTGGACAAAAAGAAAACCATTTTCTAGTAATTCAAATAAATTTTGCCTTTACACACATATGTTAAGTATATTTCTCAATTATAGCAGAAGAACTTAACACAGTGTTGCAGATAAAATGCCATTTTTTACATTTTCTTGTAGCATCTGAATTTCAGAATATATGAATAAACTATGTAAGAAAGAACTATACATTTAAAAAAGATCATCATCAAGTTCAAACATTGCTCTAACCTTTTTTTGCATGTAGTCTTAAAGTTAACAGCTTTTGCACTTAATCACATTGTCAAATTAACCCAACTAGATCAATATTACTTCAACTCACAGGAGACAAAAATAGAGCAGAATCGTATATAAACTTTTGCTGAATGTGGATTAAAATTTTGATTATAAATAACACAAAACAAAAACAATGAGAAAGATAAAGTTCAAGCAGATTAAGTTCAATTACTTTTTTCCTCACTGGTCTTCTATATAATAAGTATTTTTTAACCTTTGTGATTATGATCTGAATTTGGGCAGGCCACTCTCTTGGCCCAGAATTAACAAAGTCACTTTACCTTAGTTAAAGCAAATTATTAAATAACACTTAAATACTATTTCTTAGAAGAATGCGGTTTTTTTTTAGAAGTCCAGATGAAATTTGTATTAATTTGCTTATACCTGTTTAGGGGATGGCAAAAATATGATATGTCATTAAAAACAAACAAACAAACAATGTGGGCAGTTAATGGGTGAGTCTCATACTGCAGAGGCTTGGGATCTATTTTAGTGTCACCACTGATAATAGGTATAGCACCAAACTGAACTGATTCAGCTTTGGAAACCACAGAGTTAATGTAATGCAAAAAGCAGTTTCTTTTAATTTGCTAGTATTAGATACTGGATCTCTGTTTCCATTGTTTTTCTGTGCTTTAATTGTTCTTATTACTTTTTACCATTCATTTTGCATGGTGCCTATGATGAGATAAGCATGAACACATCACAAGCTGGATTCAGGAAAATGATCTGGCCTGTATTACTCTGAAATATAAAATTTGAAATTTCCTAGTTGAAAAGTCACCTGATCCAAACTTCTCTGTATAACGTATTGAATAGTGTCAAAGTTGAATATTTGGGCTTCTAAATGCAAAATGTTTTTAGGCTAATCAATATGGTTGGCCATGAAGATTTATCAAACTATACCCTGAGGCACCCTAATTGGTATAAAACATTAGGATACCCAATGTTAAAAGAATAATTTACCCTACTTCTGTCTCATTTATATGATTCTACCTCCTCTTAGGGATTTTTGACCATAATTTAGATTTATAATTTAATGTGTTTATTGATAGTTTTAAATGCCTTCACAGTAATTCAAAATACAAATAATTTATCATTTAATCATTATAACATTTCAGGGATAGAAAGAATCATGCCAAACCGTAAGGAAGACTACAAATAAAATATTCCACAATGATATGGGAACATCTGACTCAACAGATTTGTCTGAGGGAAGGAGAGAGGGAAGGATGGGGAGAGAGAGAGAGTGCACAAGAGAGAGCGAGATGGAGAGAGAGAGAGCGCGCAAAACTGTGTTAGCTTGGGGTATATTTTGTGGTAATACTCAGATTAATTTTATAGCTAACTCATTCTACCACACCTCACATGAAGAGAAAAAGAACCTCCAAAATAAATCTTTAGACACGATATGAGCCACACTGAGAGCTTCAAGCATTTTATAAAAACAGAATCCAGATGAAATATGGCCCCCAGTAGAATGTGATTACACAGTGAGCACACATTCTTATTACATAGGACATGAAGGTTCACATTTCCAATCATTAGAGTCCCCTTTTGAGATTTTTGGAATGGGTGGGCATTCCAAAGTGGGGGAAAAAAAAGAAAAAGAAGGAGATACTTACAAATGGATCATGGATCATCCTCACACTCAAACTAGCCTAGTTTTCTCATGCCACCAGTAGGTAAAGTCAACAGGAATGATGGTCTGTGTTAAAATAGAATTTGTCCAATACCATGAGATAGTATCTTACATGTGAAGCACTGAAAATGTAATACCAGTTCGTGATTTAGAATTCAGCTGTAGATTTAAAAATTACAGTAAAAGTTTATTCTTGCTTTTTATTTCTCTAGTTACAGAATTCTTTTATCCATTTGAAAACTAGTATAATATCTTAGTCACTCAACTCTATTTTCCTAATTGACACCCTGGTATTCAAATGTTTGGAGAGGCACATATCCTACTACAGAAGGCCTTTATAATTAGAAATGATAAAGTTCTTATTTTTAACACACTTACAATAAATGAGACTCAGCCTGTCACCGTGCCATTGCTTATTTTCTTTATAGAATTTTCCACATCATGACATTATCTTGTTTATTTTTGTGATATTTGTGGTTCCCATTTCTCCCACTGCCCAAAAGTTCCAGGAGCGTTTGACCTTGCCTATCCTTCTTTGATTGACCAGTTTGTTCAGCAGCACCTAGCACAATGCCTGATATATGGAGGTGCTTGTTACTAGTTATTAAATTCATGAGCAGATGAATTAACTAAAATGTAAAAAAAGTAATAGAGAGATTACTTAATTTCTCTGAAACACAGCTTTCTTGTCTATAAAACTTGGATTAGTTGAACTTAATCCAAAAATTATTGCGATTATAATTTTAAAAGTAACAAATTATCTTAATTCATTATACAATAAACAATATATGCTTAATCTGTGTTAGTTCATTTACTTTTATCTTTGAGCAGCATACTACCAAGGAAAGTTGTTATCCAGAACTCAGACAACTTGCATAACCCAGGTAATTCCATTGTGTACTTTGAATTACATAATGGACCATAATTTGTCAAATGCTTGACAACTTGCCACCTCAGGTGCTACCTTCCTTATTCCTTTCATTTCAGTACATAGCTCCATATGTTATACTTCTATATAAGAGTAAAAAAAAATACGATAGCGCAGGATTAAATACATTAAAATTGTAAAGTTTACTAAAGTAACATTGATGCATCTAAAAAGTGTTTGGCATTCAATCCCTTTATTTTACCACCAGGAAACAGGCCCAGTGTTGAGTTGAAAGACCTTGAGATCATCTGACTGCAAAAATAGAACAGATGTGCTACCGTTAGTCGATCACTCCAGAACTTTGACACTACGAATGATCACGCCACTTTCCTGGAGAGCTTAAACTTACTCCTAAACCATTCTCAATATCCAGGGTTCCATTTTGATAGCCCGTTTCAATTGATCAGAGTTAGCATGCCAAGTGAAATCCATGTACAATCACATCTTGTCTAAACCTCTCACTTAGATTAGGTGTATATAGGTTATTGAATAATATCTAAAATGAAACACAGGACTTGAAATCTGATTTTTTTTTACTTCAAATCTACTGATCCTCCTTTTGAAAAAAATCAAATTCATTTTACTTACGGGATTTTTATTTCTTCAAGATAAATAACGAGTCATTACAAAATAAATACAGATTTCAAACGATGAAATGTAAAAGGAAATGTATATTCTTTTAATTTTTTAATTAGAAGTTTCAGTTCTTATTTATGAATTTTTGTCTATTAGACTTTTGGTTTGAGGTAATAACTTATTTATTTTTCCAGACTTTCAGCCTACTTTTAATTATTGACTTCATTTTCTGTGCTGTGCATTCAAAACTTAATGGAATGTCATTGAAGATGATCTATAAAATCTAATTTAGTAATTCAGTTGACCCAATGAAACAAAGTATTATGTATTTCTAGAATTTTAGCTATGTCTTTCTTTGACTTTATATTTCCTTAAATAATTTTGAAAGGTAATAGGTGACTTTCTTTATGATGTCTCAAAGGCCTTAGTTGTGGTGTCCAGTGAATTCAGAATCTTGTAGCAAATTGTAAACAGTAGGAAAGTACTGGGTTTATCATTTTCTTAAAATTTAAATAGTATAGAGTTTTACCAAGACTTTTTATCGGCAATACTTTTCAAATTGTTATTCTCTTACATTGCACGATCAACTCATCTATTGACACTATTATATAATGCACAAAAAATTGTATAACAAGAGGAAGTAGATGCATTTTTGGAAAAATATCCGGCTAGTTCACAAATGCTTTGGATCCACTCTATTTTGATGTTTTACGCATCTTGGTATTTTATGCATATTTTAAGGATTCATAATTATCAATCATTTGAGGTTTTCATGCTTTACAATGCTCTAAACAATCCCGTAATATCTTCTGTAACTGTTAAGTAAATAGATAAAAACAATAAAATTGTTAATGAATCTAATAATTTTAATAAAATTAATTTTAATAATGTTAAAATTTTAATAAAATTAACACATTGTGTTTTCTTCATCCTTGAATAAATAATTTGACAAGAATGACTTTTAGATTTAACATAAGGAAACATTTTATACGTTATGAATATATGGTGTATATGTTCTCAAATGTTGAGAACGATATATCTATACCATTTCCCCTTAAATCTTTGACTTATAGGAAACTTAAACATACATGTAATATTCAACACACTAGTCATATTGTTTAACCTTTTTGTTACTTCTTTCTCCTCTATGGTTTTTCTTTAATATTTCTGTCTTACTCCATATTGTAAGAAAACTTATATCCTTCAGGAAACAGCTGTATAGAGAAAATAAATAACTTAGAAAATATGGCTAGATCTACTAAAAATATCTGCAAAACTAATTTGATGTAATATGTAGTTGTAGCTTATAAAATATACTAAGCATTATTTTTGGACCAACCCAGTTTACTCATTTTATCTTCATGGTTTATATGCACCACTTAAAACAATTAGTGATTTGGGCATGTTTATGAGAAAATGTTTAGTATATATTTATAAGCTGCACTTAAATATTTTTTTTTCTGACATAGCCTTTCTCTTTTTTGTATCAGTGGTGTTTCTTGGAGTGATGAAAAAACTAGGGGTTCAATTTGTATTTTAAATAAATCAAGTGATACCTTTTTTAGTTAGAATAATTTTATTAGCTCAATATGTTAACTAAAAAAAATTAGTGAGTACTATAAAATGAATATTGCTCCATTACCATAAAACGTGCTTTCATGGCAAGTAATAATTCTTACTAAGAGGGAAAGAGAAATGTGAAAAAATCCCTTCGCTTCAAATTTTGTCATGTGACCTGCCCGAAGAAGGTAAGCTTCTACCTAGTAATTAGAAGAAGTTACAGGAACATTTAAAATTCACACAGGCGCTATTTTCTGGATCAGTTATTTTAGTGATACACCAATCATGGTGATACTATTTTAGTGATACACCAGTTGATGAAAACATCAATATAATATTGCATTGGATTACCTGGCTGAATACCCATTCCCAACCTTCGTTCTCCATAGTCCCATGTGAAATAATAAGAATGTATATATCAGTCCCTGTCCCTATAAGTAGGGATCGTAGGAGAAATTTTCATTTTCATATTTGGTCTTTAAGCCAGTTCCTGACACAGAACTCCTAAGACCTTGGTAATTTCCTGAGTGATAGTAGTGTCTTTTGTTCAAATGAGGTGCCTCTTTGTGGGATCCTGGAAGGAAGCTGATCACCAGGAAGACCAAGCCATGACTAGAAGCTTGGGACTGACAGCCTCACTTTCCAATTTCTAGCAGGAGGTGGGGTTGGGGGGTTGGAGTATATAATTAATCATTCCTACGTGATGCAGACTCCATAAAAATTCCAGAACTGTGAGGTTCAGAGCTCCTGGGTTGATGAACACATCCCTGTGCTGTGAGAGTGACAAGCCCCAACTCCCTGCCCTCTGGACCCTTGTAAACTCCAGCCTACCTGCCTTTTCATCTGGCTGTTCATTTGTACCCTTCAAAATACTCGTTGTAATAAATCAGCAGTAGGAAATAAGCCGTTTTCCCCAGTTCTGTGAGTCCATCTAGCAAATTATCAAACCTAAGAAGGGTCATGGGATTTGTAGCCCATTCGGACAGAAATTGTGGGTAACCTGGGGTCCTGTTACTGTGACTGGGGTCTGCAAAAGGGGGAAATCTGTGGGACTGAGCCCTTAACCTATGGCATCAGTGCTAATTTCAGTGGGCATTGAAATTAAATAGTAGGACTTGCAGCTGGCACAGGAGTATTGGTTATTGTGGGGGAAAACTATACATCTGATCATGGTGTTGAGTAGGTAGAGAAAAGAAAACTGCTTTTTCCTTATTTGCCCCACTATTAAGAGAAAAGAGATTATCAAATTCAGGCATTACTACGGTTGGTAAATGGCCTAAGAATCTGCTGGAGATAAATATTCAAGTATTTGGTTACACACTTATCCAAACCATCCAAACCATCCAAAACTTTCTTGGAAATTAAATAAAGTCATAGAATAGATATGCTTCCCTGAGCTGAAAGCAATCATTTGTGTTCTGTTTAGATTTAACATTTGGAAGTCTTCATGAGGAAGGTAAATGGTTCTGTTGTTGTTTGTAACTAATATCTGGAACAGTGTGTAGAGATACTTCAACAGCAAAGAATGAAAGCTCATAGTGACTCTTTGGGGGGAAAAAGCTACCTGTGAATATTGTTTTTGTTTTTGTTTTGGAAGCAATGTGGCACAATGTCGCTTTCAATGTATGTACAATGTTGGACTGGATGTATTGCTAAAAGCTAACAAAGTCCATACCATTGCCTCAAGTCCTCCTGGATTGAGAGATAGTGAATATAACAAGGGAACGAAGAAATACACCAGATAAGTAATGATTAGCATGTGTTTATATTATTAGATATATATTGTATTATATTCGCCATTGCATATATGTCTATTTTTGTGGGTAATTTGATTATGTATATGTAGGGGTGTAAGTTTGTGCACATAGTAGTTTTTTTGGTCCTATCCCAAAAAATCAAATCAGAGTGACTCTAGAATGAATAAACTATTAGCTAATCGTTTGATAAACTGGTGATTTTATCGTGAACAATTCTTCAGTTTTATTGGTCATGTATTTAAAAGGGACAATACGCCCAGGTTTTCATAAGAGAGGCATTATATCCAGTATAAATATATGGATTAAGCTTAATATTTTTAAAACATACATCTTAATATAATAGATCTTTAAAACACAGAATTGAAAACGTCTCTACTCACTAATACTCATACCCCTCTTTGAACTATTTTTAAAAACTCAATAAAATAAATGAAATGATAGCATGTAAGTTTTTATCCTCTTTGTTTTGACTATCACATTTAATCATGTTTACATAGTAGCACCAAAATTAGGACAAATTACAAGAATCACAGGAGAGATCTTAAATTATATGAGCTCATTGCATGCTTCAAAAGGTCTCATGTCAGAGAAAAAAAGGTTTCCAACTGCCAAAACTTTGCTGCATTTTTCTCTCCCCCAAAATATACCCCAATTAAGTTCAATCTAAACAAAAGATACAATAGACTGATTTTTGAATAGATATGTTATCTACAGTTTATAGGACAGACAGTCCGTTTAAATAGAAAAAGTGATTTTTACATAAAGCAAGATAGAGTACAAAAGCACAGCTTTTGTAATTTTGGTAATATTGCAATTTTACAAACATGTTGCATAGTATGTGTAAGAAAATAGTTCCATTTTTCATATATCTATATATACAAGAAAACATTTACATGAAAGTACAAAACAAAATAAATGAATAGTGGACCTGATTTAAAGAATTGTATAAATAACGAGACACTCAAACTCCAAATTACACATCTCCATTGTTAACGAATGTCCTTGTCTATCTTTAACCCTGTTTGGCTTTTATTTATAAATATTCAAACAAGTGAGATATTAAGACTGAAAAAGACAAAAAAGAACTACAGTTCATTATACCTCATTTCCTTTAATGGTTTTCATTGGCTTTCTCAAAATGCAGAGCCACCTCAGTTAACAATTTAAAAATAGCCCTCTGGTTCTACAAGTATTTCAAATTAATTTTATTCTCCAAATAATGTTCAGCAAGTAGTGAAAGTTTAAACTCAGCTGAGTAGATCCATGCTGGGCCCATTTTGGGATACGGTCTTTGTGTATAGGTTTTATGAATACTAAGGAGTTTGTTATGCATGTATAAAAGAAAAGTGGACCACACTAATGATGTTTCCCTTCTGAAACAAAAGCATTCCTTAATTTCTACAGCTCAGAATCCTCCAAGAAGGATGTTAACTACCTTATAATTACAAGCCCCCCTATTCATTTGAATGTATTAGTAGGAGCAGCAGTGTTTTCGAGCTAAATACAGTAGAAATCCCATTCTTTGGTCTTTGACATTTAAACAACTAATAAATTGCAGTATAAAACAACATTAACAATAGTGTTCAATTAAGTTATCGATTAGTTTATGATTATTTAAAATGAATACAAATGCAATTTTCCTTTACTTCGTGATAATGATATTTTGCAGTATTCATTACTGTAATATACACCAGTACATAGAGCAAATAATTTCTCCATATGTCATTAAATATGATCACATGAACAATTCTTATTAGACCACAGCTACTTGAAGAATTAGGTGACAAGACCTCCATCATATAAAACTCAAATATGAATTTGGCTTTGATGGTTTTTATAGAAAATTTGGCCATTAAATACTTTCAATGATTTTAATAATTTGACATTATTATATTGACATTATCTGCTATGAAATATAACACTCCTATGCCTTCGACACTCTCCAGGCTATTGCTGCCTCATACAGAGATACCATGTTTGCAGTGAAACAATTTATTAGAAGTTTTATTGTATCAAATGCTATTTTTGTAAAATGAAGCATTCTCTGATTGAGTCATTCAGATAGAATATGCAGAAATTTTGAATGGAATAAAACGTTATAAACAGTTCAGCAGTTAACCTCTGTGATCACATTATCATTTCTTCAAAAGATCACTGCTTTTTAGCTTTATGGAGGTAATAACAAATCAACAGAATGTTTGTATTTGGTTAATATTTCTATTTCCTAAACAGTCACTTTGAATAAGACCCAAATGCTTTATTTTCCTTTAGAACGTCAACCATATTACTGAATCCTGTTAACCAAGCATGACTTTTCCAAAGGAACCTTAATGTTCAAATGGTCAGAGTATAAAAGGGAGTATAAAAAAGAGCAGAGGAAGTAGCATGCCAAAAAGATTTGCATTTCAACATTTAAAAGTAACTTTTTAAGGTGCAGAAGGAGATCACAAATGCTAGTTCAGATATGGCTACTTAACCTAAGATTTATGAGTACTTCCTTAAATGAATCAGAAAAATTTAAAAATGAATGTGACTAAAGGAAATGTCTAGTTTGATATATCCCTCTCACAGATAATTGAACTGTGACCAACGTAATTAAATATGTGTCTTAAGTAGGTAAGTTCACATGACTAGCCAGGGGCAGAACTAGAACTGGATTTGCTGGGTCCATTTTCCTAGATTTGAAGTACTGTAATCTAAGATTCCCAAGTTGCAGTAAAATTTGAAGTGTATAATTGTCTTAAACTCTTAGATAATTATGACAAATTATAAAGCATATCATTCACAATAAAATACATATATTTTAGACATATATATGTGTGTATGTGTGTGTATGACTAATAAGTACCGGATAGAAATTTTGGAAATGTTGAACAAGAGAAGTAGGGAATTTGGAAGTTTTTGTTGCTCTTGCTGTTTTTTTGAAGTTTTTAATTGAAATCTTCTGAAAAAGAAAAGAATAATGTGTCTTCTTTGCATCTTTCCTTTTGATCCCCCAAACCTGAATTCAAATACATCTTGGTTTATCCATTCCCGGCAAGTAACTTAAATGCTAGCAGTACTACCAGCCTCTTTTTCTTCCTCCCTTTGTTCCTTCCTAGACTACACTGAGTATGAAGTTATTAAGATATGGGTAATAAGCTTAGTCACATCCATGTAGTACACTATAAAGGATTCATTTTTCTTAGTGTCATTTGGGGAAGATGAAATTTATATCATATAAGTAAACTGCATTATATTTTTTCATATTGTAACATAAAGATGGTACTGGGAAAACAATCTGTTTGGGTAGTGTGCAATTAAGGGGCCACTGTATTTTTTTTTAATGCTTTTTTGTGTTTGAATGAGGAAAACGAGGACATTTGGGGCCATTCTTCTAAGCCTTCACCATAGGCTTGATCTCTCTGAGGCAGGGATCTTCTCTTAGGTTCAGAAATCTGAAACAGCTAGTCAAACAACTTAAAGCAATTACTTGGTGTTGAATAGGAAAACCATCGCTATCACTATTTTGCCTACTGTACTGAATAGATTTGTTATATCATCTGGATACAGTCTAAAGCTCTCAAGCTTGTAAGTTACTTTTGAATTGTGTCTATACTTTTCAGAAGACATTTGAATTAAAAATGTGACAGCCCCTCACTGGAATTGATTTTTACATTTTTTTCATCTTTTCTCCTCTTATGACATAGAATTTAAATTTTCAATTTTCTCTTTTGCCCTCTGTAATATTTGTACTTGAAATTAGAACATGTCGGAATAGAAAGGAACCCCAAGAGACTATTTTATTCAATACTTTTGCTGTAAAGTTGAGTAAACTGAAGCCTGGAGAGATTCTCAAACTGCCTAAAACAGCTCAATTGATTAGAAGACAGCTGAGATTAGAAACAGGGTCAGTTCCTACTCAAAAGAATTATTCCCATTTGACTTAGAAAGTTTCTAATGATTTTAATAGAAGGATGATTAGAACTTGAATATGTCTGAAATTACTACATAATGTTTTCCTTAAAAGTCCATAATATAGTGATTAGCACACATAATTTCTCAACATTTCTTGTATTATACTTTATTTTGCAAAGACCAATGTGAGATTTCTTAAATTCTCTTATTTTAATATAAACTCTTGTGTTATCAGATAACTTTGTAAGCAATTGTATATCATAATTCTTACTTCAATATTGATTTTAAAAGTTATATATTAACACCCAAATATAAGCCACATTTTATTTAAAAAATAATAAAAGTAAATTAGCCTTTGAACCCTTCTGCTGAGTACAGTGGACATGAGCTTTTTCAGTTATTTGATATGCTAGGTTATGGAAACAAGATAATTCTGGTCAAATGTTTCACTTTTCTTCTTGCATTGCCAATATTTCTACTTTCACTAACCACATCTTTTGCAACAAGTTCTAATCTCCCAGTTCACTCTGAGCTGTAGAGACCTGAACTCCAAAGATTCTACAGCCGTTAATCCCCAAAAGGAAGCACAACTGTTGATAGTGTGCAGGCGGCAGAAAAAAAGTTGATTGACATGTGAAAATTCAGGACTTACCTTATAGTAATTAAGTCATCTTCCCATAATAAATAGGAAATATTTAATACAGTTTTACATTCTTTGACTCTGTAAGTTTCAAGAATTTGAGTTAAGGGGTGTTGTGATAAATGAATCTTCGATATTCTGGAGTTGTTTACTAAGACGTCACATACAAAAATAAGTATTGGAAAATGAAAAGAACTAGAATTGTTGAGGTCAGTGTAGTTTAAGAATCTAATAAAAGTAAATACATGTTAACAGTTGAATAGAAATGGGAGTAAATTCCCTAAAATATGAATCTAGTGAAGTAAACACATTTTCAGTGTTTATTAGCATTTGTCATTTTTACTGTTTAGTCAAGAAATTTTAAGTTAACTTCTAACTTCTTTAAATCCTAACCTCCAGTAAAAAAAAAAATGGAGAATAATTCTGAAGATGATACCCCAATGGAAAGTGAATTTATTCTCAGCATTATGCATCACATTAGTATTATTAATTTAGAGGGTGTCTGAATTTTAGCAGTCAGAATCAAGTGTAAAGTGAGTGGAGCAAACAAAAATTACAGTATTAAAACCTAGGTGTAAAGGATAGCAAGGATAGCATGTGAGTTTTTAAAAAATGATCTATGGATTTAATACCATCAATATGTCCTTCTTAAACCTATCTTATATTGCAGTAAATTAGATATTTTGTTAAAAGCAAATACGTCACATGCAGTAGCCATGTAAATACTATATAAGGCCATCCAGATCTGACAAATGACATTATAATGGCATTTTGTTAATTCTGTAAAGAATATATTGCTGAGTGCTTTCAAAATTACCTAATGTACAAAATTCTAGACTTAGTAGACAAAGAGTAACAACACACTGAAATTAAAGAAACAAAAAACTCAGGGAGAGATTCTGTATTGTTTTGTTTTGTTCTGTTTTGTTAAAAACCATATATTGAATTTAATTTTTAGTAAAGCAAACATTACATAATGCTTTAAAATTTTAAAAGTTGGGGATAAAAGTTTACATCCAAAAAGATGAATGGAAA
Source organism: Macaca nemestrina (assembly GCF_043159975.1). NCBI lineage: Eukaryota > Metazoa > Chordata > Mammalia > Primates > Cercopithecidae > Macaca > Macaca nemestrina. Next base: position 140,599,869 of record NC_092132.1, on the reverse strand, counting down.
ATTGTGCTTTCAGACTGTAGAATAAGTTTTCTTACAGGGTTAACCATTTCATCTTGCCATTGGATACTGGGAATTTCATTTATGTAACGTGTATATGTGCAGTTCATATCCAGTTCCTGCAAAAATCTAAAACTGTGTGCTTCACTTCGCGTAGCAAAGGCACCTATGTTATTCTCCCTTTTGAGCAAAAGTCTTGATCCAGTTTTCCTGCTGACGACGCTTTTTCCACTGCTGTGTCAATCACACCTTCTGCGTTGAGCAGTACAGTAAATCACAAGAGAAGGTGGCGGAGAATCCCTGCTCACACTGGAAGCAGCTCTGTGGACAATTCAAAGAAGCTCTGGACTGATCACAAGGGAAACCGAGCAGAACTGTGAAGCAGACGGACAGGAACAAAAGGCTATTCTGGTGTGAGGAGAAATCAGTCACTTCAGCTCCACAAGCAGATGTTGCTACTGGACTGACAAGTGGAACCTACTCCTGCTGGAGAAAGGTACAGTTTACCACTGGGGCAGACGCAGAGTTCATACACTGTCTGCCGAGAACTTGAGGAGCTGGGTGAAGAAGATGAGAAGGAGCCAGTTGGTAGATTTCCCAGCCTGATTGTCTCTGCATTTAAAAATATCTATGGGAAAAAAGAAACTGCATTTTAATTCATTTTAGAAATCTAAATTCCTCAGAGCATCGAGTAATCTACATTTCTCCTCAACATGGTCTAACAGGGAAGTCGACACAACAAACAGTTCTATGGTTTAGCTGCTATGCTTCGTGGAACAATCAAATTACATTCCTACAGTGTAGCCCGAAAGATCTGCAGCTATCTTCTCCTTTGGGAGACAGTGCATTCTGACAGAAAGCCTTCAATCTGAAAAAGCAATATCATACAATAAGCTTAAGGGGTCAACCCAGTTACTTAAACACCACAGAAAATTAATGATTTTAACAGAGTCTCTCAATTTAATTTCTTAACCATGCCTGGTGTACAGAATATGCAAAGAAATAAGGATGTCAGTGGAGATGACAGTACTGAACAGGGGGCAATTAATTTTTAAAAACCTCAGTTTATTTTATTGGACTATATTCCCATTTATATCATTTTTTTTTGAATACTTTAAGTTCTGGGGTACCTGTGCAGAACATGCAGGTTCTTACATAGGTACACACGTGCCATGGTGGTTTGCTGCACCCATCAACCTGTCATCTACATTAGGTATTTCTCCTAATGCTATTCCTTCCCTAGCCCCCCACCCCCTGACAGGCCCTGGTGTGTGATGTTCCCCTCCCTGTGTCCATGTGTTCTCATTGTTCAACTCCCACTTACGAGTGAGAACATGCGGTGTTTGGTTTTCCGTTCTTGTGTTAGTTTGCTGAGAATGATGGTTTCCAGCTTCATCTATGTTCCTGCAAAGGACATGAACTCATCCTTTTTTATGACTGCATAGTATTCCATGGTGTATATATGCTACATTTTCTTTATCTAGTCTATCACTGATGGACATTTGGGTTGGTTCCAAGTCCCTGCTATTGTGAATAGTGCCACAATAAACTTACATGTGCATGTGTCTTAATAGTAGAATGATTTATAATCCTTTGGGTATATACCCAGTAATGGGATTGCTGGGGCAAATGGTACTTCTAGTTCTAGATCCTTGAGGAATCCCTACACTGACTTCTGGAGTGGTTTAACCAATTTACACTCCCACCAACAGTGTAAAAGCATTCCTATTTCTCCACATCCTCCCTGGCATCTGTTGTTTCCTGACTTTTGAATGACTGCCATTCTAACTTGCCTCAGATGGTATCTCATTGTGGTTTTGATTTACGTTTCTCTAATGACCAGTGATGGAGAGCATTTTTGCATGTGTCTGTTGGCTGCATAAATACCTTCTTTTGAGACGTGTCTGTTCATATTCTTCGCTCACTTTTTGATGCAGTTGTTTGCTTTTTCCTGTAAATTTGTTTAAGTTCTTCGTAGGTTCTGGATATTAGCACTTTGTCAGATGGGTAGAATGAAAAAATTTTCTCCCATTCTGTAGGTTGCCTGTTCACTCTGATGACAGTTTCTTTTGCTGTGCAGAAGGTTTTTAGTTTAATTAGATCCCATTTGTCTATTTTGGCTTTTGTTGCCATTGCTTTTGGTGTGTTAGTTATAAAGTCTCTGCCCATGCTTATGTCCCGAATGATATTGACTAAGTTTTCTTCTAGGGTTTTTACGGTTTTAGGTCTTACATTTAAGTCTTTAATCCATCTTGAGTTAATTTTTGTATAAGGTATAAGGGAGGGATCCAGGATCAGCTTTCTCCATATGGCTAGGCAGTTTTCCCAACACCATTGATTAAATAGGGAATCCTTTTCCCACTGCTTGTTTTTGTCAGGTTTATCAAAGATAAGGTGGTTGTATGGTTGTAGATGTGTGGTGTTACTTATGAGACCTCTGTTCTGTTCAATTGGTCTATAGATCAGTTTTGGTACCAGTACCATGCTGTTTTGGTTCCTGTAGCCTTGTATTATAGTTTGAAGTCAGGTAGCATGATGCCTCCAGCTTTGTTCTTTTTGCTTAGGATTGTCTTCATTATGTGGGCTCTTTTTTGGTTCCACATGAAATTTAAAGTAGCTTTTTACAATTCTGTGAAGAATGTCAATGGTAGCTTGATAGGAATAGCCCTGAATCTATAAATTACTTTGGGGAGTATGGCCATTTTCACGATATTTTTTAATACTCATAAAAGTGTGTGGACTCTTAATCCAAAAGATATACTAAGTAGCTGATATGGTTTGGCTGTGTCCCCGCCCAAACCTCATCTTGAATTGTAACTCCCATAACTCCCATGTATTGTAGGAGGGATCCAGTGGGAAATAATCAAATCATGGGGGCAGTTTCCCCCATACTGTTCTCAGGGTAGTGAACAAGTCTGACAAGATCTGATGGTTTTATAAGGGGAAACCCCTTTCACTTGGTTCTCTCATTCTCTCTTGCCTGCCACCATGTAAGATGTGCCTTTTGCCTTCTGCCCTGATTGTGAGGCCTCCCCAGCCTCGTGGAAGTGTTAATACATTAAACATATTTTTCTTTATAAATTACCCACTCTCGGGTATGTCTTTGTCAGCAATGTAAAAACGAACTAATACGGTAGCTAATCAGCATGATGAACAATATATAAGTATTTTCTGTAATTAGATTTGAAGTCTCCATGAAACATATTACCTACGTTCAATATCTTCTTTGCTAAAAATGCTTTATTCTAAATCATGGACTCACCACTTTGAGGGACAGTGATCGTATGGCTCTGACATGCATGGAGAAAGTTCTAGAAAAAACAACCATCAAAAAAACCAGATCTTGAATTTGACAAAGAGACAACTCTGTCCAGCTGTTTCTTGTTTCCATTGTTATATAGCTAATGATTGCCTGAAGGGTATCCCTAAATTGACAGGAGTAGGAGAGAATATTCTGCTTTCTCTATCTTTGCCCTCCCTCATCTAAGTTCCATTTGTTTTGTACTAGGATTCCTGTAATAGTCTCCTACCTGACCTCACGGTGGCCCATGTTTGTCCTCCTATCATTGATTTTACACATTCCTAGAGTGAACTTTTAAGAAATGCAAATCAAATCTTGCTGCACTTCTCAAAACACTCTGATGTCATCCCCCACACTTCAATTGGATCCTGATGTCTTTCCATGGCCCAAAGGCCCTATGTACATGATCTGATCTGTCTCTCTAACATCATTTCCTGTAATTCTTCCTCTTGCTCCAGCTCTTTCATTTTCTCAAAAATGGCAAAAAACACTATGGTCTCACAGCATTTTTTACTATTTCCTCAAACTGAAATACTTTTCTCCAGAGACTTAGTGAGTGGGGGGAGATATTAACTGAGTGGTTGTGAAATATGGATGGGAGGGAGATTTCCACTTTTTTGATGCATTATAAATTTCTGAACTATAAGACTGTATCGCACACTACAATTAAGCCAGAAAAATAATTCATTATCATACATATATATATTTTAGGTTAATTTGGGTGCAAACAAATTTGATCCAATTCTCCCAAAGTTCACCGCCTTGGAAATAACTTTTCTAAACACCCTACTTTCTTCTCTCATTAACAGGTATACTTTTCTCTATAGTAAAAATCCATTTGTAATGTTATGTTACATTTGTATTCATTCATTGTTTGTTTCTTCTACTTACAATAAGATCCATGAGGCTATGGCCTGTATTTGGTTCATCCATTTAGTATAGGGCATGGAATTGTAAAGTGCATGAATTACATGATGCTTTTTCTTCACCTTGAACACATCTCTCCCCTCTAGGTTACAAATACACCCTCCAACAAAGCCCAGTTCATCTCTTTTCTCCTCCATATACCTTTCCCTGATGCCCCAAAATAGAAAAGCCCTTTTTTCAAAAAGATTTTTTAAGTTATACTTTAAGTTCTGGGGTACATGTGCAGAACATGCAGGTTTGTTACATAGGTAATCATCTGCCATGGTGGTTTGCTGCACCCATCAACCCACCATCTACATTAGGTATTTGTCCTAATGCTATCCCTTCCCTACCCGCCCTACGCCAGAGAGGACCCAAATGTGATGTTCCCCTCCGTGTGTCCATGTGTTCTCACTGTTCGACTCCCACTTATAAGAATATGCAGTGTTTGGTTTTCTGTTCTTGTGTTAGTTTGCTGAGAATGATGGTTTCCAGCATCATCCATATCCCTGCAAAGGAGATGAATTCATCCGTTTTATGGCTGTGCAGTATTCCATAGTGTATATGTGCCACATTTTCTTTATCGAGTCTGTTATTGATGGATATTTGGGTTGATGCCAAGTCTCTGCTATTGTGAATAGTGCCACAATAAACATACGTGTGCATGTGTCTTTATAGCAGCATGATTTATAATCCCTTGGGTATATACCCAGTAGTGGGATGGCTGGGTCATATGATATTTCTAGTTTACAGTCCCACCAACAGTGTAAAAGTGTTCACATATGGTAAACTAGTTTACAGTCCAAACAGTGTAAAAGTGTTCCTATTTCTTCACATCCTCTCCAACATCTGTTGTTTCCTGACTTTTTAATGATCACCATTCTAACTGGCCTGAGATGATGTCTCATTGTGGTTTTGATTTGCAATTCTCTAATGACCAATGATGAAGAGTTTTCTCATGTGTTTGTTGGCTGCATATCTTCTTTTTTTTATTATTATTATACTTTAAGTTCTAGGGTACATGTGCACAACGTGCAGGTTTGTTACATATGTATACTTGTGCCATGTTGGTGTGCTGCACCCATCAACTCATCATTTACATCAGGTATAACTCCCAATGCAATCCCTCCCCCCTCCTCATAATAGGTCCCGGTGTGTGATGTTCCCCTTCCCGAGTCCAAATGATCTCATTGTTCAATTCCCACCTATGAGTGAGAACATGCGGTGTTTGGTTTTCTGTTCTTGCAATAGTTTGCTGAGAGTGATGGTTTCCAGCTGCATCCATGTCCCTACAAAGGACACAAACTCATCCTTTTTTATGGCTGCATAGTATTCCATGGTGTATATGTGCCACATTTTCTTAATCCGGTCTATCACTGATGGATATTTGGGTTGATTCCAAGTCTCTGCTATTGTGAACAGTGCCACAGTAAACATACGTTTGCATGTGTCTTTATAGCAGCATGATTTATAGTCCTTTGGGTATATACCCAGTAATGGGATGGCTGGTCATATGGTATTTCTAGTTCTAGATCCTTGAGGAATCACCATACTGTTTTCCACAATGGTTGAACTAGTTTACAATCCCACCAACAGTGTAAAAGTGTTCCTATTTCTACGCATCCTCTCCAGCACCTGTTGTTTCCTGACTTTTTAATGATCGCCATTCTAACTGGTGTGAGATGGTATCTCATTGTGGTTTTGATTTGCATTTCTCTGATGGCCAGTGATGATGAGCATTTTTTCATGTGTCTGTTGGCTGTATGAATGTCTTCTTTTGAGAAATGTCTGTTCATATCCTTTTCCCACTTTTTGATGGGGTTGTTTTTTTCTTGTAAATTTGTTTGAGTTCTTTGTAGGTTCTGGATATTAGCCCTTTGTCAGATGAGTAGATTGCAAAAATTTTCTCCCATTCTGTAGGTTGCCTGTTCACTCTGATGGTAGTTTCTTTTGCGGTGCAGAAACTCTTTAATTTAATTAGATCCCATATGTCAATTTGGGCTTCTGCTGCCATTGCTTTTGGTGTTTTAGACATGAAGTCCTTGCCCATGCCTATGTCCTGAATGGTATTACTTAGGTTTTCTTCTAGGGTTTTTATGGTGTTATGTCTAACATTTAAGTCTCTAATCCATCTTGAATTAATTTTCATATAAGGAGTAAGGAAAGGATCCAGTTTCAGCTTTCTACTTATGGCTAGCCAATTTTCCCAGCACCATTTATTAAATAGGGAATCCTTTCCCCATTTCTTGTTTATCTCAGGTTTGTCAAAGATCAGATGGCTGTAGATGTGTGGGATTATTTCTGAGGACTCTGTTCTGTTCCATTGGTCTATATCTCTGTTTTGGTACCAGTACCATGCTGTTTTGGTTACTGTGGCCTTGTAGTATAGTTTGAAGTCAGGTAGCTTGATGCCTCCAGCTTTGTTCTTTTGCTTAGGATTGTCTTGGCAATGTGGGCTCTTTTTTGATTCCATATGAACTTTAAAGCAGTTTTTTCCAATTTTGTGAAGAAAGTCATTGGTAGCTTGATGGGGATGGCATTGCATCTGTAAATTACCTGGGGCACTATGGCCATTTTCACAATATGATTCTTCCTATCCATGAGCATGGTATGTTCTTCCATTTGTTTGTGTCCTCTTATTTCACTGAGCAGTGGTTTGTAGTTCTCCTTGAAGAGGTCCTTTACATCCCTTGTAAGTTGGATTCCTAGGTATTTTATTCTCTTTGAAGCAATTGTGAATGGAAGTTCATTCCTGATTTGGCTCTCTGTTTGTCTGTTACTGGTGTATAAGAATGCTTCTGATTTTTGCACATTAATTTTGCATTCTGAGACTTTGCTGAAGTTGCTTATCAGCTTAAGGAGATTTTGGGCTGAGGATGGGGTTTTCAAAATATACAATCATGTCATCTGCAAACAGGGACAATTTGACTACTTCTTTTCCTAACTGAATACCCTTTATTTCTTTCTCTTGCCTAATTTCCCTAGCCAGAACTTCCAGCACTATGTTGAATAGGAGTGGTGAGAGAGGGCATCCCTGTCCTGTGCCAGTTTTCAAAGGGAATTTTTCCAGTTTTTGCCCATTCAGTATGATACTGGCTGTGCGTTTGTCATAAATAGCTCTAATTATTTTGAGATACATTCCATCAATACCGAATTTATTCAGAGTTTTTAGCATGAAGGGCTGTTGAATTTTGTCAAAGGCCTTTTCTGCATCTATTGAGATAATCAAATATGTTCTTCTGCGAAGTGTCTGTTCATATCCTTTGCCCACTTTTTAATGGGTTTTTTTCTTGTAAATTTGTTTAAGTTTTTTCTAGATTCTGAATATTAGCCCTTTGTCAGATCGATACATTGCACAAATCTTCTCTCATTCTGCAGGTTGTCTGTTCACTCTGATGATAGTTTCTTTTGCTCTGCAGAAGCTCTTTAGTTTAATTAGATCCCATTTGTCAATATTGGATACCATTTGTCAATATTGGCTTTTGTTGCCTTTGCTTTTGGTGTTTTAGTCATGAAGTCTTTGCCCATGCCTATGTCAAGAATGACATTGCCTAAGTTTTCTTTTAGGGTTTTATGGTTTTAGGTCTTATGTTTAAGTCTTTAATCCATCTTGAGTTAATTTTTGTATAAGGTGTAAGGAAGGGATCCAGGTTCAGTTTTCTGCATATGGCTAGCCATTTTTCCCAACACCATTTATTAAATAGGGAATCCTTTCCCCATTGCTTGTTTTTGTCAGGTTTGTGGAAGTTCAGATGGTTGTAGATGTGTGGCATTATTTCTGAGGCCACTGTTCTGTTCCACTGGTCTATATATCTGTTTTGGTACCAGTACCATGCTGTGTTGGTTCCTGTAGCCTTGTGTTATAGTTTGAAGTCAGGCAGCATGATGCCTCCAGCTTTGTTCTTTTTGCTTAGGATTGTCTTGGCTATGCGGGCTTTTTTGGTTCCATAAAAAGTTTAAAGTCGCTTTTTCCAATTCTGTGAAGAATATCAATGGCAGCTTGATGGGGATAGCATTGAATCTATAAATTACTTTGGGCAGTATGGCCATTTTCACAATAATGATTCTTCTTATCCATGAGCATGGAATGTTTTTCCATTTGTTTGTGTCCTCTCTTATTTCCTTGAGCAGGGGCTTGTAGTTCTCCTCGAAGAGGTGCTTCACATCCCTTTTACGTTTTATTCCTGGTTATTTCATTCTCTTTGTAGCACTTGTGAATGGGAGTTGACTCATGATTTGGCTCTCTGTTTGTCTGTTATTGGTGTATAAGAATGCTTGTGATGTTTGCACACTGATTTTGTATCCTGAGACTTGGCTGGAGTTGCTTATCAGCTTAAGGAGATTTTGGGTTGAGATGATGGGGTTTTCTAAATATACAATCATGACATCTGCAAACAGGGACAATTTGACTTCCTCTTTTCCTAATTGAATACCCTTTATTTCTTTCTCCTGCCTGATTGCCCTGGCCAGAACTTCCAACTCTATATTGAATAGGAGTGGTGAGAGAGAACAGCCCTGTCTTGTGCCAGTTATCAAAGGGAAAGCTTCTAGTTTTTGCCCATTCAGTATGATACTGGCTGTGGGTTTGTCATAAATAGCTCATATTTTGAGATACATTCCATCAATACCTAGTTTACTGACAGTTTTTAGCATGAAGGGGTGTTGAATTTTCCTAAAGGTCTTTTCTGCATCTATTGAGATATTTGTGGTTTTTATGATTGGTTCTGTTTATGTGATGGCTTACTTTTATTGATTTGTGTATGTTGAACCAGCCTTGCATCCCAGGGATGAAGCTGTCTTGATTGTGGTGGATAAGCTTTTTGTTGTGTTGCTGGATTCGGTTTGCCAGTATTTTATGTGGATTTTCAAATCTATGTTCATCAGGGATGTTGGCCTAAAATTTTGTTGTTGTTGTTGTGTTTCTGCCAGGTTTTGCTATCAGGATGATGCTGGCCTCATGAAATGAGTTAGGGAGGATTCCCTTTTTCTATGGTTTGGAAGAGTTTGAGGAGGGATGGTACAGCTCCTCTTTGTACCTCTGGTAGAATTTGGCTGTATATCCGTCTGGTCCAGGACTTTTTTAGGTTGGTAGGCTATTAATTATTGCCTCAATTTCAGAATTGTTATTGGTCTGTTTAGGTATTCGACTTCTTCCTGGTGTAGTCTTGGGAAGGTGTATGTGTTCAGCAATTTATCCATTTCTTCTAGATTTTCTAATTTATTTGTTTTGAGGTGTTTATAGCATTCTGTGGTAGTAGTCTGTATTACTGTGGGATCGGTGGTGATATCCCCTTTCTCATTTTTTATTGCATCTATTTGATTCTTCTCTCTTTATTAGTCTGGCTAGAGGTCTATTCTGTTGATCTTTTCAAAAAACCACCTCCTGGATTCATTGATTTTTTTGAAGGGTTTTTTTGTGTGTGTGTCTCTATCTCCTTCAGTTCTGCTCTGATCTTAGTTATTTCTTGTCTTCTGCTAGCTTTTGAATTTGTTTATTCTTGCATCTCTAGTTCTTTTAGTTGTGATGTTAGGGTGTCAATTTTAGATCTTTCCTGCTTTCTCTTGTGGGTATTTAGTGCTATAAATGTCCCTCTAAACAGTGCTTAATGTGTGTCCCAGAGATTCGTTGTATCTTTGTGCTCATTGGTTTCAAAGAACATCTTTATTTCTGCTTTCATTTTGTGATTTACTTAGTAGTCATTCAGGAGCAGGTTGTTCAGTTTCTATACAGTTGTGTGGTTTTGAGTGAGTTTCTTAATCCTGAGTTCAAATTTGATTGCACTGTGGTCTGAGAGACTGTTATGATTTCCATTCTTTTGCATTTGCTGAGGAGTGTTTTACTTCCACTTATGTGGTCAATTTTAGAATAAGTGAAATGTGGTGCTGAGAAGAACGTATATTCTGTTGATTTGGGGTGGAGAGTTCTGTAGATGTTTATTAGGTCTCTTTGGTCCAGAGCTGAATTGATGTCCTGGATATCCTTGTCAATTTTTTGTCTTGTTGATCTGTCTAATATTGACAGTGGGGTGTTAAAGTTTCTCACTATTATTGTGTGGTAGTCTAAGTCTCTTTGTTGGTCTCTAAGGACATGCTTTATGAATCTCGGTGCTCCTGTATTGGGTGTATATATATTGAGGATCATTAGATCTTCTTGTTTCTTTGATCCCTTTACAATTATGTAATGACCTTCTTTGTCTCTTTTGATCTTTGTTGGTTTAAAGTCTGTTTTATCAGAGACTAGGATTGCAACCCCTGCTTTTTTATTTGACTCTCCCATTGCAGTTTATTTTAAATACCTTATTCTGCGATCACTTAATGTGGTATTTTATAGCCATATTCACATCTTACTTTCCCTGCTAAATACATCCTACTCAAATATAAAATATTGAATTTTTAGTAATTCCTACCATGTTTAACTCTGCACATGCACCTACTTCAATAAACGAATACATTCTAAAACAAAGGAATGGCTGCATTTATCAACAGTGTTCAAAGTTAAAAAGCATGATTACAGCTTGTGTTTATTGGTATCAATTGTTGAAATATATTACCCCATAGTTACTTCTGTGTTAAGTGATAGGAAAGCAAAGAGAAAGATGTGAAAGCAAGAAGTGCATAAAACTAAGCAAACAACAACAAAAACCCAAGACAATACATTTTTGGGGTATGGATGATTTCTTCCTGTGTTATACTTGGGGTTCTCTTCTCCCCAGGGAATGCAAGATGATTCCTTTTATTGACTGAGTGGAAGAGGAAGTGGGCTTGTGTAGTTCAGTCTCTTTACCTTACAACTTTTCAGGAGCTAGCATGTGTGCAGAGGAAAGGCATCCTCAAGCTTTGAAAATGCCGAAAGTATTATAGGGGCAAGCTTTGAGACTGTGGGGTTTAAGTCTACAGGTTTGGAGTGTTGAAATATATTACCCCATAGTTACTTCTGTGTTAAGTGATAGGAAAGCAAAGAGAAAGATGTGAAAGCAAGAAGTGCATAAAACTAAGCAAACAACAACAAAAACCCAAGACAATACATTTTTGGGGTATGGATGATTTCTTCCTGTGTTATACTTGGGGTTCTCTTCTCCCCAGGGAATGCAAGATGATTCCTTTTATTGACTGAGTGGAAGAGGAAGTGGGCTTGTGTAGTTCAGTCTCTTTACCTTACAACTTTTCAGGAGCTAGCATGTGTGCAGAGGAAAGGCATCCTCAAGCTTTGAAAATGCCGAAAGTATTATAGGGGCAAGCTTTGAGACTGTGGGGTTTAAGTCTACAGGTTTGGAGTTAAGTTCACCTTGAAGAAATATTAAAAGCTGGTGTTTCGGATAAGAAACCTTGAGACATACACAGTTAAGGAGGGAGATATGAAAATCTAATGGAGATGTGGAGAAAAGGGCTCACGTGGGATTGATCAGATGACTGTAAGAGTAAGTAAGGCTTGCAGGTGACACCTTAGAATCAAGCATGAACTATGGAGGCCTCATCAATGGAGTAAACCTTGAAGTACTCAAGCCTTACGACGAGTAGCTTGCTTCAGCATAGCCATAATGGTGTTCTCCGGCTCTCCTATCCATTTAGGGGCTGCTTTAGATTGCATTTGGCTATATTACAATGCTTACAATTCCATACGTTTCTGAGATCCAAACCATAGCTCCAACCATATAAAAGAGTCATTTTTTATAATGGATAAATTCATTCATATGAAGTCCTCAGAAAGAGAAAATGATACTGTCTTGGCTTGACATAGAGGTGTAAGTCATAAGATTAAACGGGCTGTTATATATTGATTCTTTTCAACATAGCATTCCTGCACCTACCTAGATTTGTGCAGCATGGATGAACTTCATCATATCTTTTTCTTTTCTGCTAGGGCAGTGAGGCTGTTCACTTTCCAACTTCTAAAATTGATATTGCTCTTCAATATTGTCTTATAAACCACATAATCCATTGGTTCTGGAACTCTTCCCTGAACTCAAAATCACACCCCTGAGCTCTTAAGTCACAGTCCAGTGTCTTTCCTCTACCAAGAATTCATTTATCCTTCTGTCACCTGTTGAAATCTGGCCCAGGACTCACAAAGGGTATCTTAATTTTCAAAACAAAAAATTGTTTTCGGCCAGGTGTGGTGACTCACGCCTGTAATTCCAGCACTTTGGGAGGCCAAGGCGGGAAGATCACGAGGTCAGGAGTTCGAGACCAGCCCGACCAACATGGCGACACCCTGTCTCTACTAAAAGTACAAAAATTAGCCAGGCGTGGTGGCAGGTGCCTGTAATCCCAGCTACTAGGGAGGCTGAGGCAGGAGAATCGCTTGAACCCAGGAGGTAGAGGTTGCAGTGAGCCGAGATCATGCCACTACACTCCAGCCTGGGTGACAGCAGTGAGACTCCGTCTCAAAAAAAAATGCTTTATTATTTTTCTGTGATCTTGTGGTATATATGCTGTTGTTATATTACATATGCCATTATACCACTTACAATATTCTCCATACAATTACAATTTATGTTGGTTTCCAGACTGAGTCTGAAATACTTTACAATACAATGTCTGAAATGACTCTGAATTTTTAACAGTGCAGAATTTTACATACCATTTCATTCTTCTACATTTCATCCATCATTTTAGATACCTCAATACCATGACTGATACTAAGTAGTTTAAAAACTATCTAAGGATAAGGACATTATATCCCTCTATATTGTTTATTATATCCCTTTATATTGTTTAGTAAATGATATTTCTTCATAGGAAAAAGACATGCTCTTTTAAGCGCTGTGCCTTTCTGTACTTTTATTTTGTTACTATAAAAAAAATCCACAGATGAAAACCTATGGCTATGATATATTTACAGTATAATACTCATTTGACAATGAAGTTATAATATATAATTGAATCAAAGGACTCTGCTGATACAGTGAATAAAAGAACATATGTAAATGATTCTTATATGGTACAAAATAGATATTAATAATAATATTATGAGCAATTTGAATGAAACAGTTACCATTATCAAAGCAACTTTTTTTTTTTTTTTTTTTTTTTTTGAGGCAGAGTCTCGCTCTGTCACCCAGGTTGGAGTGCAGTGGTGCGATCTCGGCTCACTGCAAGCTTCGCCTCCCGGGTTCATGCCATTCTCCTGCCTCAGCCTCCCGAGTAGCTGGGACTACAGGCGCCTGCCACCTCGCCCGGCTAGTTTTTTGTGTTTTTTTTTTAGTAGAGACGGCATTTCACCGTGTTAGCCAGGATGGTCTGGATCTCCTGACCTCGTGATCCGCCCGTCTCGGCCTCCCAAAGTGCTGGATTACAGGCTTGAGCCACCGCACCCAGCCCAAAGCAACTCTTTAAAAAGAATGCAAGCTGTTGAAGAAAGACTTCCATCCTGCTGTTAGAAAAGGATTGTGGTCTACGACTGTAGTGGAAAGAAACCCTGACAGAATATATTAATATATTTTCAAAATATTATACATTAGATTGCTAGATCATTTATGTTGTAATATCTGCTAAGACTCTAATATGGTCCTACCAGTAAATCTACTTTTAAAAAGGAAGCAAAATGTATAGTTAAAATTCATCTTGAATTAATAACTGAGATAATGGTATAAAGATAAAAAAAAGGAATATTCCTTCTGCCTGTATAAAATTATGACCTCATCATTATAGCTGAAGAGGACTGAAATACTCCAGAACATGTCTTTCAACTTCTCCTTTCATTCTTTTTCTTCTCATAATTTAACCTTTGTGGGCTCATAATTATATAAATAACACAAGAGGAAAATAAAATGTATTTTCTACTAAGGGAATGTATCGGTAGGAAAAGCAATACAACAGATTTAGACCATCAGGAACATTCAAAATTGTAGTAAAAATATACAGACTAGCATATGAATCATGTATGAGCATTTAAAATAACTAAGGTAGAATTAAAAATGAACAGGCATGAAAGCATTTGCCAAGATGTCCAGATTTAAAAAAAAAAAAGATGAGAATGCTAAAAATTAAAAACATAATCACTAAAGCTCAATGTATGGATAAAATAAGAAATTAGATACTGGGGAGAACCCTGAAAATACAGACCTGAAAAAGAAATAGAAACTGGGAAGGAGAGGGTAAGAGATGTGGGAGGTGTGAAAATGCAAAGTTATGTCTTCAGAGTTTCAGAAAGAGATCATAGAAAATTGAGGAGTGGTTATCTGAAGAAATAATGCAAATTTCCAGAATTGATTATAATGTGATTCTGCAGATACAGCAATTACGGTAAATAAAATGCATGTATACTTATGACTTTATAGTGGAAGTATAGTGGAAGAGTAGAACACCAAAGACAAAGTATTATTTAAAGCAGACAGCAAGAGAAAAAAATAACGTCTACAGGAGTAGCAACAAGATTTAAAGGAAATGCTTGGGGAATAAAGATAATATAAAATAAAAATATTAATGTGTACATCCTTATCCAGGAAATTTATTCAACCTAAATTGATGAAATGATAATTTATAAACAGTAAAACTTTTGTTTTCCTTTTAGATAAATAAGGTACTCTATGTAAACAAACAACCAAAGTGCTTTCTGGAAGAACTTTCTGAGTAACAAGATATAACAAGAATTTAAAAAGGACTGTCATTGTTCTTGACATTATCTTGTATTTTCAAAATGGGCAGATAAGTATAATTAATATCAAGTTTTTAGGACGGAATATCTTTCAGTAGAAAATAAATGGAGTTGTAACTTAGTAACATTGTTACCAAATTTCATATTCAAGAAATATTAAATTCATATCCAAGAAGTATATATTGTATAATTTAAACTTTTGCACAAAGCACTTCTTTATGCTTCCCCTGGAACCATATACGTATAATTTGATGCCATGTACCCTCAGCAGTAAAGGGCCAGGGTCGACCTTTCTGGGACTCACCTCCCCTTCTGTAGATTGCAAATGGAGCTCCTTCCTGCAGGTGGCCTTGAAGTCTCCTGCCGCAGCACTCACCTGGACCCCACGAGGAGCTTCCATGATCAAGGATCTGGTGGGTGATTCAAGCCTAAGGGAAAAACAAACAAAAAAAAAATCATTCATAGGAAAAAGAAAATTTTTGATAAACTAGAAGACAACATTAGTCAACTTAAAACAACAACCAGAAAAACATACAGACCAGGCAGGAATAAAGAAAGTTAGGCAAAGCCAAAATGAGTTTTAGAACAATTTTTGATGGACTTATCTATTTTTGGCTCTTTATAAAAATCTACATTTATTCACATCAAGTATTGACTCTCACCAATTTGCTTATGGTTTCTTTTGCTGTTTGAAAGGTAGGGTGTGATAAGTATACTTGCTAAAATTTTGGATAACTCACTAATATTAATGACGGAGGTTTAATTAAAAGAGTACTACAGTTTAGGATGTTGATATATGTATTCCTCAATAAAGAGTCCCTGTCTTGTAAACATGAATGTGTTAATGAAAATTGTTAATATTGCAAACTTTCAGGCATGCACAAAACTCTAGAAACTGATTAAAAGAATGAAATAAGACATTTTCTACATCAACTAACTCTGATGGCCCCGTGAAATGTCCACAGAATGAGTGACATTAGTCTGGGAAAGAAAAATCAATAGGAGGGTAATATACAAGTATAAATGTGATGGAAGGTTGGCTACATAAATTATGAGGGCAAAAAAACAAGTGTTTTACACAGTCATGCCTACAGAAAGAGAGTTGGGAAGCAATTTTCAAATTATCTTCATATATGACACTAGAGAAAAAGCAAAAATGACACAATACAGGAACTAGAATACAGTGGTAAAAAGTGCTAGTATAAGAAGAGGTAGGATCCATGCATTGGTCTTTTTAGATCAGCTTTCTGCCTTGGGGATGCAACTGCCTGTGATCCCCTTGACCACGGGAGTTTAAGAGGAGGGTCCCCTCAGGCTCACATTCACAGTTATCCAGCACAACTGGTTTTGTTTTCGGTTTCTGAGGCAATGAATTCAGAGTGGTTTTGCAGAAAGAACCACATCAAATGGTTAGGTCTCTGGAGTTCAGTTCCCTCTCGGCAGGAAAATCAAACTTAAAAGCTTAAAAGTGATATGGAAGGAGCAGCACCAGCATTTAGAAGTGGTTTCAACACTTTCATTTTCTCTTGCAACTTTAAAATTTTAATCCCTATGGGCCATTTGGAGATCGATCCTCATATAATCCCTGGAGGGGAGAGGTTTTGAATATATCTATTTTTAATAAACGTTTGTATTTTTTTTTATTAAACAGAACTCCCCGTATTTTCCATAGAAGATTTGATTTCCACAGAATATTTGAAAACTTGAAGACAATCACTCATAATCCCACTACTTATACAATTTACTATTAGCATTTTACACACAGTATCTAAATGTCAACATTTGAATGTTAAAATGTATTTTTTATCACTGATTTTTCCCTGATACATAACCCTTCTAGAACTACACAGACTCTTAGCAACACAGTATCAACAATTAAATGTTGTCCCATGGCTGGGCGCTGTGGCTCACGCCTGTAATCCCAGCACTTTGGGAGGCCAAGCGTAGTGGCGTGCCCCTGTAGTCCCAGCTACTCCGGAGGCTGAGGCAGGAGAATGGTGTGAACCAGGAAGGCGGAGCTTGCAGGGAGCAGAGATCACGCCACTGCACTCCAGTCTGGGCAACAGTGCGAGACTCTCAAAAAAAAAAAAAAAAAGGTGTCCCACTTCTCTCTTGTATGGAAATTCTTCCGTTCACTGAGGAGGGTTTCACGGACTTATTTATATTATAGTAGAAGTTTTCAATTAAACTATTCATGTTATTATGAAATATTCTCTGGAAAAGCCTGTTGAAAAGGGAAACCTAAGTTTATTGGCACTACTTGTGGATTTCTATGTAAATAGTCAGTGGAATTAGTGAATTATAATTGTATTCATGTGGAAAGCATTACAGCAAATATAGTAGTGAGTTTCAGACTGGCTTTCACAGTGGGTAGGTAGTAGTATGGCAGAGAGAAGGATTAATGTTTAACTCAAGTCCCTCTGCCACCTGGTTTTTCAAAGCATTCTGTTTTTCATGGTGTTTATATACCAAAGATGCAACAAGATACTGTTTCTAAGGTGTTATGCAACTATCAAATTTAAAAAGTCTGTGGCCTAAATCTCTAGAAGAATTGTCAACATTCAGAAAAAAGAATTCAGACTTTAAAAGAATTCAGACTTTAAAACCACCTAAGTTGCAAGAATGCAATTGTTAAGTATTAAGCAGAACTTAAACATCAGAAGAAACAAAAAGAAAGGGAGGGAAAAGGAAAGGAAAGAAAACAAATACACTACTTTATCATAATGTTCTTCTCATAGGTAGAAGAAAACCAGCAAAGCGATCTACCCCTTTATTGAGGAAATGTGTCAGACAACATCCTGACTGTTTAATAGAGTTTTTTTCCTTGATAGAGTTTTTTTCCTTGAATATATTAATGATGTATATTAGAGCTATGTGTTTCTAGAGATTAACTTGGAGCCTGCAAACCTTAATATTTCTGTGTTAAGGTGTATTTTTGCAAGAATGAGAATTATGAAAAGATGCCAAATATATGATTAACTATTAATTCATTTTACAGAACCCAAGTGCAGATTATTTTCTTATTCTGTACTTAATGGATTTCAGATCCAAAACTAAATCTTTAGGAAATTGGCACTGTATAATTAATTTCATCACTTTTTACCATAGGTACAGAAACTCTTCAAACTGTAGCAACTTAACTATATATTAATGTTAGAAATAAAAAAGAGTGAACATTGGGCTGTTGTGGGCAAATTTACTATTATGTCTTTGTTAACTATTTAACATATATTGTTTAGCCTTTTAAAATATAGACTCCATACTACAAAACAGTATCATCTTATCTAAAAAAAAAAAAAAAATCAAAGAAAATCCACACAGTTTTAAAATGCACATGAAAACCAGCACAGAACTTGAGAAATACTAGATACTCATCAAACATCTGCTGAATAAATAAGTCATAGAAATCCACCACATTTCTTCACCAAAATATTATTATTCTATTAATATAATAAACTTTTGAAATTTTTTCTTTTCTGAAGTCTAAATCAAAGAAAACATGGCTACCTACTCCCTAAATTAACAGTTTATTGACTTGGCCAACCAAAGAAACCGTGTTGATTAGAGCTAGGCATCAAGTAACAGTACTTACTTCTCTGAAAGGAAAACTGTGAGCAAGGCTTGTAAAGTTTTTCTCAAACACCCTGCTTTTAATGTTCATTACACAAATAAATAATTGAATACCTACATAATTACTCGACTTTGCTTCTGTTTCAGCTTGGAAATTTAGTAACACTTATCTTCGGGATTGCCAGTCTGCTTTTACAACCAGCTGATCAATCCAGCTTAGTGCAATGTTTAAATAATGATGAATAATTAGAAAATGAAAACCAGAAACACTATACGCTAGATATAATATCATTCACATTTTCACTTATGAATTGTGAAATATGTCAGCAAGATCATTAAAATACCAGTTGGTTCTTATTCCTCTTTTAATAGACTCTCCATTGTTACTAAAACGTTAGAAATAAAAAATATTTCTTCTTTAAGAATAAATGTAAATAATTAAAAAATACTTCTATAAATGTAGTAATTAAGTTTATTGAATAAATTAGTAAACAGCTGTGTCTGTATTAAAATACAGATGAAAAAAATTGGAATCAATGCTCTTCACATGTGCCTTTGTAATACAATAATGACTGCAGCCAACATGTGCCTTTGTAATACAGTAATGACTGCAGCCACTTTCCTTATATCCCACTTATTTAGTTAATGTCCCCATTTTTCATCTTTGCTAAGTTTCAGTAACTCACATTAACGAATCCTTATTGCAACTAGGATGTGTAAGATAACAGTGCTGGCTGCTCCAGCATTAAGGATGAACAAGGGACATGTGTATCCTGTTCTAATGGAATTTATAGTTTGTTAGGAGAAGAAAGATACAATAAATATTTTCACAAAAGTTGTTGAATTCCTCCCTGAAAAAAAAGCCATAAATGAAGACTGTAGCACCCTATGAGATGCTGTTTACACACACTCCTCAGCACTCCTAAATCCCTAGGGTTTTTATCTAGAGTAGGTAATTATTACGTTGCTCTTCTAAAATAAGTCTTAGTCCTTGAAGGCGGCCACTTTTTTTCTAATATTGTTCCCTAGCTTGTTTGAATCTGTGTTACTCAGGTAGTGAGAAACTGAGTTCTTTAGGAAATTTTATCATAGGACTCTAAAGGACTAAAAAATTTACTGTTGTAAAGTATGGTTTTGTTGCCTTAAAGATTTTCAACTTTATTTTTTGTTTCCATCTGAGTATGTATACACTCATCCAGTGTGAAGGGCTAAACACCAATCCTTATGAATAAAAAGGTTTTTTAACTTAATATTTTTATTTTGCTTCCCAAGACAGCAACTATGTCTCTCAGGCTGATACTTTGATCCAACTTTAAAAGTGACTTTTAATATGTGATTAGTTTTTATCAGCAGTATTTGCATATTTCCTTTTCCTATACAATAATAAGTTCATTTCAGAATGTAATTTATCTATCATAAATTATTAAACCATAATCACCAAATCTTATGTAATGAATTAAGAACATCCACTGAGCAGTTTTGTATGAGGGATCTAGATTTTAATATTTTGAATTTAATCAACGGTGGTAATAATTATCCTGGGAAGAATTCCCTATAATGTTGGAATTTTCTGGATGGTGAGAGCTTTTACAAATAACTGCCTCCTAGAACCATTACACTGTCAGGAAGTAGTTTATTCCATTGGAAATATTAGACTGAGGAACCCCATCAAAGTCCAATTAAGTTCTGCCTTTTTCTGATTAGCTTCCATTTGCTTCCATAGTCCCCTGTATGTAATACTCTGTGGTCATTTATAGCTTTCTCAGCTCCCTATTTGCCCTGTCTTTATTCCTATATATGCCATATATTTCATTATATATGTCAGATTTTCCAGCATTCCGGTTTTTGTTGTTGTTTTTATTGTGTTTTGTTTCATTTTTACAGATGGGGTCTTACTGTGTTTTCCAGGCTGGAGTACAGCAGCATAATCATAGCTCACTGCAGCCTCGACCTTCTGGGCTCAAGCAATCCTCTGGTCTCAGCCTCCTGACTAACTTGGACTACACATGTACACCACCATGCTCGACTAATTTTTATGTTGCCAGGTCTTGAACTTCTGATATCAACTGATCCTCCTACCTTGGCCTCCCAAAGTGCTGGGATTACTGGTGTGAGCCACCACACCCGACCTCAGCATCCCTATTTTTATTAGTTCCTCTCACTTACTCTATAACTGCCTTTGCCTTTTCTTTTCTACATTCTTGCTATCTAATATATTCATTTTTGTATTTATTTTAAGTATATTGGGGGAAACATTGTCTAACTGTCTATTTTAGTTCTTCATATATTAAAGCTGATCAACAGTGATGGAATTTATGCCACATGTATAAGAGGAAGCACTTACCTGAGATCTTGGGATGGCTCTGCTCTGATGTGCGGCGTCTCCACAGAGTGCCCAAATACGGCTCCTTCAGTGCCTGGGGGTAGCATGAATATAGCAGTCAGTATAAGCAAGTCCACACAGTGACTTTCATCTCTATTTTTATGCATCAAATATTCTTCCCAAAGAGAGAAAACTTAAAATAGGTATATATCATGTATTAGTCCATTTTCACACTGCTGATAAAGACATACCCGAGACTGAGGAGAAAAAGAGGTTTCATTGGACTTGCAGTTCCACATGGCTGGGGAGGCCTCAGAATCATTGCAGGAGGCAACAGGCACTTCATAAATGGCAGTGGCAAGAGAAAAATGAGGAAGATGCAAAAGCAGAAACC
The DNA here is from genome assembly GCF_043159975.1 of Macaca nemestrina. Lineage (NCBI taxonomy): Eukaryota > Metazoa > Chordata > Mammalia > Primates > Cercopithecidae > Macaca > Macaca nemestrina. The sequence continues at coordinate 140,578,781 of NC_092132.1, read as the reverse complement.
CCTGATAAAACCATCAGATCTTATGAGACTTATTCACTACCATGGGAATGAGAACATTATGGGGGAAACCACCCCCATGATTCAATTATCTCCCACCGGGTCCCTCCCACAACACGTGGGCATTATAGGAGTACAATTCTCGATGAGATTTGAGAGGGGACACAGAGCCAAACCATATCACAGGATATGAATGAGAAGAATTAGAAGAATATCACCAGGCAGGGAAGAGTCAATCAAGGTAAATGTAAATGTCATTATATATTAAATGATTTTCAAATTAAATTATTAAAGTCAAGATTCCCACTCTCTCATTAAAGAACAAAAGCTCATCTCTGTCCCCTGCCTTGTTTTCCAGTTAAGGGAAATTGAGGGAGGGATACGTCACAATACTTAATTCTGTGTTTCTATAAATAATAGCAGGTCATGAATAAAAATGTGGAGGTGGGCTCCAGTGTAGCCTACTATTGGTTTTTACAGACATACCCTGATAGATGTTTAGCAGTTCTCACACACAGAGCTCCCACTTTTGATTACAGTAACCACCAAATGAGAGAGAACATGTCATGTTACTTTGACCTCTCTGGGGTTAGGGCTTTATCTAAAACCATGAACTGCTTTAAATCATGTTGTTATAGGTGGTTTCATATGGCATCATAGTTTTCCAAAGAGGTCATATACTCTAACACTTTTCTCAGGAGGTTGAATGATACTCTATCTCAACTTTCATTTACTGAATCCACTTTTTTTTTCCAGATTCCCATAGCTTTTTCATAATTTAAGTAAAATGGAAGGATTCTTCAATTACCAAAACCAAGTGGAAAAAAAATGCTCCAAATAAGATGACACTGAGAAAATCTTTTCTGTAATTTTGCATAAATGTCTTTGATTATCACCCTCAAAATAAACTTTATCATTTTGTTTTTTGATCTAATCTTCTTCAAACTTCTTAGTTTAAGAACCTCATATCTGTTCCATCAGTGGCTTCAACACTAGCTAAATTATACAATGTAACATAAAAATATATATTTGAAGCATACAAATCTACTTTTGTCTAATGAGAAAAAATAATGTAAAACATATTAATTCAAGAAGCAATGATGAAATTGCCACTAGGAAATTAAAGCTAAAATTCCAATTCCTTAAAAATAAATTGCTATATATGGAAATGTATTAGAACCATCAGATTACTCCTTTGTATAATATAGCAATACAGACCTTGATCATGAATAGAAGAGGAAGAGATTTTTTTTCAAAGACTGTATGATTTCATCTATATTCTGGTTCTGAGGGCAAACTTACCAGGTTCTGCTGCAGTAAATCCCTAAGATTGCAGATTTCTGTTTATAAACTAAAAGCTATTGGCATTTGTTGAACACTTAATGGGTTTAATAGTGTTCTCTCTTGTCTCTCTCTGTCTCTCCTGAGACTCTGTAGGACATATGCTCCTTGTTTTTAACACTTTTCCTCATGAATTTTGAGAAATAACTTCTTTAAGGGGTTTATTCTGTTGATATTTTGGAAGATATTTATTTTATTTCTCCAAGTGGAATGTTCCTTAAGATGAGTCTTTCAAAGTAAAACAGTAGTTGGAGGTAACAGTAGTTTTGTGATCATGGTGGAGATAGCATGTGAAAGAATATTACAAGATATACATTTGTATATCTCAAAGAGAGACTCTGGCATTTTGTAATAAGATATGCATCCCAGAAAAGATAGTAATCCATGTGCAAAGTTTAAAAATTAATTTCCACTATTGCATGATTATGAAAATTTCCCAGATAAGGTGACAGAAATATAATTAGACATCAGTAATATTTACTTTCAAATACATAATGACATACTTAGTAACTAAGCACAAACTTTATCAGTGAAAATAAAAATAGAATGTCATCAAAAGTTTAAATTTTCAATGAGAAATAAAAACTGACAGATGTCTCGATTCTGAGTTCCAGTATAAAAATAATCATTTTTAAAGGATTCTTGAGGAAATAAATATGTAATCATGCCACTTAAAGGGTGAAATTGTAAACTAAATAATATGAGTAGTTAACAAAATGCAGGCCTCTAGAAAATGAGAAATTCACTCTCCCTGTTTCTGTCCTGAATGAGCCAAAGGTACGAAATTAATAAGCAACACAGATAATCTTAAAGGAAATCAGTAAGGGATGATAAAAGCCACCTGAACCAGGTATGAACTCTAACAGCATAAAAATTAAAAATCAGAACATGCACAGTGGCTCATGCCTGTAATCCCAACACTTTAGGAGGATGAAGCAGGCAAATCACCTGAGGCCAGGAGTTCCAGATCAGTCTGGCCAACATGGCGAAATCCCCCCTCTACTAAAAATACAAAAATTAGCTGGGTGTGGTGGTGCACAGTAGTCCCAGCCACTTGGGAGGCTGAGACAGAGAATAGATTGAACCTGGGAGGCATAGGTTGCAGTGAGCTGAGACTGCACCACTGCATTCTGGCCTGGGCAATAGAGGGGAAACTGTCTTTAAAAAAAAAACTTTAAAAAATTAAAAACTCTATCTCCCATGAATTGAAAATTTTTACCATGTGGATTATTAATAGGGTTGCAAGATTTGGCAATATAACAATATATGACACTGAGTTAATTGGAATTTCAGATACACATCAAATCATTTTTTAGTGTAAGTAAAGGATATTTACAGGGGATATACTTATACTGAAAGCATGTCATGAGTAATTAAGTAAATTCAAAATTAGTAAGGCATCCTATACTTGACCTGGAAACCCTAACAATTTATCAACATTCATTTGATACACAAGGACAGATCTGATTTACAGTCACTTCAAGAAAAGAAAGACTGTCATGAATTCTCATCACAGGCTCTAGAAACCATAGAAACCAAAAAAGAATGACAGACATAAAAAGGACAAAAGGAACATAACAGAGATACATATTAATATGCATATGTAAACTTATTGAATAAATGTTTTTTTTTTCATTGCTATCATAAGGGGCTGTTCAAAAGGGCATAATGTTCAATAGTGCTTGATTATATAATCCTATAAAGGATGTTTCAGATAATTTAAACTGACTACAATGTTACAAGACATAGGGGAAACCTATACTGTTGGCTATTGCAATTGTCAGAAAAAAAGGAGGTAAGAAAATTCAGGGTCCAAAAGTAGTAGAAGCCATTCATATGATAATTTCTGGCTTCTGCAGGAAAGAATAAGGATGGCATATTCTTTTTGCTGGAAAGGAGAAAAGGCAGATATGGATTATGGTCCTACTTTGTATTTAAAGAGTTTAAGTCATGAGGTAGGATACTACCCTTTACAAATGCCTAACATAAAATGCCACACCCTCAAAAACAAATTATTAAAATTAAATGCAAGCACTTCGTTTGATGTGGCTATCTATATTCTAAACGTTATCTATACTATAAATGTTATATCCTACGCTACTCATTATTCATCCATTGGCATAGATATAATTTTTACAGCAGTCATTGGTCCCAGAAGAAGAGGTAGCACAAGAAAAGGAAACCCAAGGAAAAGCACCAGAGAGAACGCAACCAACCAACCAAGAAAGGCAAGAATTCCTCACACTGAGAAAAAGAAAGTCAGGCAGGAAATTATATTTTTAAGTTATTTGACCTGATATTTGCCAAATGAGAACTTTTGCTGGCCTTTATTTTTCCAATGAAATCAACTATGATCATGAATTTTCTGAGGTTTTTTTTTTGGGGGGGGGAGGGGATGCAAAGAAGGGAATGGATTTTATGTAGATATCAACATGATGTGAAAGAGAAACTACAAGAGGAATCCAGAGTCCACGGGGCAAAGATTAACAGGACATGAACAGCTAGGCTCCCAGCCCTATGGCACTTCACAGGAATCTCAGACAGCATTTCAAATTCTTCCACTAGAATAGGGATAAGGTCCAGGGATATTTTTCTTTATCTCAAGGAACAGAAAGATTCCTATTTATTTACGGTCTTCAATTTTGAATCTGTATTAGTAAATATATTCAAACTTTTGGAAGTCGTCCTGCCTTACTTTTTCTTTATCTGCATCTGTTTCCCCCAAATCTAAATTAGTATTAAAATCTAGATTAAACTGGGAATAGACTCGTTTTATTCCCAGGTTTACTTTAATTTGTTTCTAAATCTTGGCCAAGTATTTAAAGCCCTCTGGTTTTTATTTGTAAAATTAAAAACCAGACCATGAACAACATGATCTCTAAAGTACTTTCAATTTCTAACAGAATTATACGATTTTTTTTTCAAACATATCAAAACTTGTATACTAATAACTCTTCTCATTCCTCCTTAAATACAAGTGGAAAGGAGTTTGCTCCTCCAAATCAAAAGAAAATAAATTATTTTGGGGAAGGGATGGAGTAATAATACTGGAAAAAATATTAATTGGCATTTCTTTTATTCCATTAAAAAGGGTTCCTTTGAATCCCGAAAAATTTATTAGAAGAAATGTCAACCTATTTCAACATATACTATGTCTCTTATTTGTGTTATTTTAATAATGTAAGTGTTGTCTTTGTCTCCACTTAACACGACAAAACACAACCTATACATTGCTGGAGTAATTTTATCAAAACCATTGATAGCTCACCTGTGCAAAAAGCTGCAATTATTTTCTTGGACACTGCTTTTGCCCAGTATTCAGCATTCCTGTAATCTGACCCCATTTGTCTGCTCAAACATCTTTTCTTCTATTTATTTATAAAATATCTTTACTAATTTCTCACCTCCTAAGGCATATGCAGATATCTTCATTCTCTGAACATATTTACGGTTTACTGCCTGTAACACTTATGTTTAATCTACCATATCTATTCTTACATATTTTTAATTATTTTTAATTATTTTTAATTATTGAGTTGCTTATGTTTCAGGCCAAAAAAATTGAAGATATATTCCTTATATACCACTGTATTCTTGCACACATGATGTATGTGAGGTAATTAATAAATATCGATAAGGATCCATATTTCAAAGCCTTTTTTGAAAGTGTTCTTTTTTTTTTTTTTTTTTTTTTTTTTTTTTGAGACGGAGGCTGGCTCAGTCGCCCAGGCTGGAGTGCAGTGGCGCGATCTCGGTTCACTGCAAGCTCTGCCTCCCGGGTTCACCTCATTCTCCCTCCTCAGCCTCCCAAGCAGCTGAGACTACAGGCGCCCGCCACCACGCCCGGCTAATCTTTTGTACTTTTTAGTAGAGACGGGGATTCACTGTGTTAGCCAGGATGGTCTGGATCTCCTGGCCTCGTGATCCACCCGTCTCGGCCTCCCAAAGTGCTGTCCTTTTGTTTTTTAATCCTAGTTTGATTAATGGTAAAACCATATTCCAAACACCCAGGTGAACTGGGGAAGTATACCGAGGTGTCCTTTCTTGTTCAACATCCTTGTTAGGGTACTTGTTTCCACGTCTTCAATATCACATACATTTTCTGCTCATAATTCTTCCATACTGGTGCCAAATGATGTTCTAAAACACAAAATTGACTTTGTAACTCTCACTTAAAATACTTTAAGAATCCAATATCTGTAGAAGTCAAGGCCACATTCCTTAGGATTTATTGCTTAGCAGTTCTGTGCATTTTACATTTCAGTGACAAGACAGCTCTCGCATATTTTGCCATGTTTATGGACTGTCATGAGAACGAACCCCTTCTTGTTCTCAGCATATGCAACCTCTTTCTCATCATTTGATGGTAATCTCTTCTCATTTTTCAAGATCTGAATCTAAATTATAATATCTGTGAAACATTTTCTTGGTTCTTGCAGCTTTTCCTCCTTCTGGCCAGTTTCCCCAGGATCTTGCAAAAATTACTGGTGTATATTTCTAACATTGCATTGCAATTTGCTTTAAGCCCTTCTCCAGTAACTTAGGACTTTCTTGAAGTCAAAGACTGTCTTGATAAAAGTTGTATACTTAGTACTGATTATGGATTGTGCTACATAGTTGAGGATCAGTAAATTAAAGAATGAATAAAACAATAGTTAACAAAAGCATGCATAAAATGCTTTCTGTTTTATAACTGATATGTAAAACATGCTAAGTTTCTGTTTCCTAGTGTATCTCCTTGTTTAACACTTTAACACAAATTAACATCCTGAGATGATTATCTGAATGTACTGAAACTTATTATGAGCATAGCCAAAGTGATTTTTTTCTAATGAAACAGGGAAATAACATTATTAATTGTCTTGGAAAGAAAGCAAAAGAAAAAAAACAAAAAACACCATACTGTTCATTTAGGACTGAAAGATAAGCTGCCAGGATTTCCGAAAAGAAATTATTTCAAAATCTGTTTGGACTTTTCCTTTTGGTATTTTTTTCATCATTTAAAAAAATGTCTCAAAGCCTTCACTCTTGGATGCCAAGTAATATCTTCTCATCCACTTAAACAGTTTCAGAAGACAGAGATAAAGAAAAAGACATTTGGTGATCAAAAGGAAAATGCATTAAAATAAAGCTATTTTCTTCAAAATGAAGTATATTTCAAAAATAAGTTGTTACTAATGAAATTAGACTAAAATATATCAGCACTGGAAATGATCCAGACTTCCACATGGCTCTCATTTTGTAAGCTTCAAGAAGTTACGTTTTACTAGCAGTTGCTTCTCTGAGTTTTAGGAGGAAAAACTCATTTATTAATTCTTTCCATGCCTTTTAGTCAACAATAAGAGTAATACTTGAAATTTAAAATCACGTGTAAATAAAACAGAATTAAAAAGAAAATAAATTATTTCCAAATTGAACGAATATGTGGTTTGATGGAAATGACATTTTAAAAAAATGTATATAAATAATACATTTTCTAATTCCTACCTCCAAAAAATGAAAACATTACAGTGGATGAGCAGAGCTTTCTTCGTTTACTCTTAAGATATATATTTTCAGGAAATAGATAATTCCAAAGTATGTGATTACTAAGGTTGTCATTTGCCCTTTACTTAAATAAAACCACTAAGCAAAGGAGAAGTAACACACACAACTGAGGCTTCTAGAGAATCCTGAGTGAGAAAGCATCATGAAGAACGCCCCTTTAGCAAACATAATCAGAAGATTCTGTGGTTATGAACTTTTTAAAAGGCAGCAATATTTGATTCAATTTACAGCTTCATTGTAAACATTATAACTCTAATGAATTGAAATGCAAAAAATATGCATTAACCTATTGGATAGCACATGAGCTACCCATACTGTCATTTATTATATTTTTAAATTTTTTGTAAAGATTAATGATGAAGTTGAGAAGATTAAGAAGATTCTTAAGGTAGGTTATCTTTTTACCACCTTTATATAAAGTCTAGATAAGCTTTGAACATACTTAATCTAGGAGTATATTTTATCTTAAGATTTGGACAGTTTACCTTAAATACAGATATGATAGCTGATACTAGTCTTGGCTCTTTGAACTCACATTTATTCTTATAAATGTAAATGTTTTTTAAAGTTTTTGGTATAACCCTTGCCTTAATAACCCTCTATTATTAATCCAGTGAAATTCAAGCTCTGTGGAAATTCATTTATTTGAAAATTTCCCATCAGTTGCACCATCAAACTGAAGTTTCTTCAGGGCGGGGGGAGGGGGGGCGGGAAACTAGGAAATTCCTTAATCCTATATTTTTGCCTTATTTTATTCTTCAAGCTCTTCACCTCTATTTAGATTACTTTCTGAAGAGAAACAAGATGGCTTCCTACTGCTATTAGTCATAAAGGGAGAAATTGTGTTTTCCACTGGCAGGTCATACTGACCATTACCAAATGGAATGCCTAATGCTAGAGACTCATCTCAGCAGCACTTTCATTTCTTAATTCTTTATTCCTTAGGACTTCTGGTGCATTGATATCAAAGTGCTTTCTATGGACAATAAAAATCAGTAAATAAATTGTCTAAAACAGATGGTACATAATTGTCTTTGGGGGCTTCAAATATTGCATTGGTTTATGGATTTATCTGAAACTTCTACAAACATTTTTTACTCTGAAAAAAAGCAAAATCTTGTATGTTCAAAAGATGCTAATTATATCAATAGCTTTATGAGCCTGAGCTGCATGGTTAATCTACATAAACTAACATATCAATTTTTTTTTAACGTAGTATCTCATGAACCACAATTTATTTAGAATTTCCTTCTTACCTCAAGATATCTAAGAGATTTTAAAACATCAAAGTTTTACGTGTAATTTTTTAGGTCTCTCTGCCAATAAGAAAAGATTCAGAACCTGGGATCTTTGTATATACAACTTGCCTTAATATGTAATTGTCATTCATTTACTAATAACCAAATTGTACAAAAATTCACATAAAAGTTGAAAGCCTCATAAGCCTATCATGCAGTAACAAGATAGTAAGACATGCATAGAGTCCAAATGAGAATCAGAACATGCATGTTAATGCCCAAATAAATTCTCTTCATCTTTTTGTTTCTATGAGATTATTTACCTTTTGTTGCTCAAGGTTGCTCCTTTGATTTTTATTTTATCACTTGCCACGTAATTCATATATACCAATAGGTAAATTTTAAAAAGCTCCCTTTATTTTCATTTGTTTCTTAACCATAAGAGAACTGGTAGCATTCTTTTACTTTTTACTTTTAATTAAAGAAATGGCATGTTTCTCCAGAACTAACGTCTGGTTTCCCCAATAATGAAGTTTCTACAGTAAGAACACTCATCACATATTCAGCGTTGATTACTGTGAATACTGTATGTTTTTCTTAGAGGAATTTCAAGCAGAGTAAGCCATTAATGCTTTATGCAAATTATAACCATTATAATTATCCACAGTTTTCAGGGAAGTCCAAGCATCTTCAAAATTATTGTGCCGTTATGGAAACCTGTGTTTTGTGTGCTTTGGTTATGGATCACAACATGTATCTTTAAAGACGATCATTCTCTGACCTACAAAAATAATGCATTACAGGTTAGCATTAGACCTGCTGATATAAATGGGCCTCTTCTGATAAGTCAGAGGTAAAATATACAACTTTTATAATCCAGATATGTGCTTTGACATTTTGGGAGTCCCTTGATACACATAGTAAATATCTCACCATGAACAGGGTAAGCAGATATTCAATATTTTCAATAGGTAGTGTTTTTTTTTTTTTTGAGAAAGCTTAAATTGTGACACTGAGATGTACACATCAGTGTGTGTTTGAATGCAGAGTATAGCACCTCACTGGGGAGTACTTTATCCGTGTGTGTGTGTGTGCGCGCGTGCACGCGCGCGTGTACTGACATTTACAAAATAAAATTCCAATCTTGTAAAAACCTTTCCAGAGAATTGAAAAAAAAAAAAGATTCCCTAATATATTAAGTTATTATTATTATTATACTTTAAGTTCTGGAGTACATGTACAGAACATGTAAGTTTGTTACATAGGTATACATGTGCCATGGTGGTTTGCTGCACCCATCAACCCATCATCTACATTAGGTATTTGTCCTTATGTTATCCTTAGCCCCACACCCTCTAATAGGCCTCAGTGTGTGATGTTCCCCTCCCTGTGTCCACGTGCTCTCATTGTTCAGCTCCCACTTATGAGTGAGAACATGCGGTGTTTGGTTTTCTCTTCTTGTGTTTGCTTGCTGAGAATGATGGTTTCTAGCTTCATCCATGACCTTGCAAAGGACATGAACTCATCCTTTTTATGGTTGCACAGTATTCCATAGTTTATATGTGCCACATTTTCTTTATCCAGTCTATCATTGATGGACATGTGGGTTGGTTCCAAGTCTTTGCTATCGTGAACAATGCTGCAATAAACATAGGTGTGAATGTGTCTTTATAGTAGAATGATTTATAATCCTTTGGGTGTATAACCAGTGATGGGATTTCTAGGTCAAATGGTATTTCTAATTCTAGATCCTTCAGCAATTGCCACACTGTCTTCCACAATGGTTGAACTAATTTGCACTCCTACCAGCAGTGTAAAAGTGTTCCTGTTTTTCCACATTCTCTCCAGCATCTGTTGTTTCCTGACTTTTTAATCATCACCATTCTAACTGGCTTGAGGTGGTATCTCATTCTGGTTTTGATTTGCATTTATCTAATGATCAGTGATGGTGAGGTTTTTTTTTCATGTTTATTGGCCACATAAATGGCTTCTTTTGAGAAGTGTCTGTTCATATCCTTCGCCCACTTTTTGATGGGGTTGTTTATTTCTTGTAAATTTAAGTTCTTTGTAGATTCTGGATATTAGCCCTTTGTCACATAGATAGATTGCAAAAACTTTTTCCCATTTTGTAGGTTGCCTGTTCACTCTAATGATAGTTTCTTTTGCTGTGCAGAAGCTCTTTAGTTTAATTAGATCCCATTTGTCTATTTTGGAGTTTGTTGCCATTGCTTTTGGTGTTTTAGTCATGAAGTCTTTGCCCACGCCTATGTCCTGAGTGGTATTGCCAGGTTTCCTTCTAGGGTTTTTATGGTTTTAGGTGTTACATTTAGGTATTTAATCTATCTTGAGTTAGTTTTTGTGTAAGGCATAAGGAAGGTGCCCAATGTCAATTTTCTGCATATGGCTAGCCCTTTTTCCCAACACCATTTATTAAATAGGGAATCCTTTTCCCATTGCTTGTTTTTGTCATATTTGTCAAAGATCAGATGGTTGTGGATGTGTGTTGTTATTTCTGAGGCTTCTGTTCTGTTGCATTGGTCTTTATATCTGTTTTGGCACCAGCACCGTGCTGTTTTGATTACTGTAGCCTTGTATTATAGTTTGAAGTCAGGTAACGTGATCCCTCCAACTTTGTTCTTTTTGCTTATGATTGTCTTGGCTATATGGGCTCTTTTTTGGTTCCATATGAAATTTACAGTTTTTTCTAATTCTTTGAAGAAAGTCATTGGTAGCTTGATGGGGATAGCATTGAATCTATAAATTACTTTGGGCAATATGGCCATTTTTATGACATTGATTCTTCTCATCCATGAGCATGGAATGTTTTTCCATTTGTTTGTGTCCTCTCTTATTTCCTTGAGCAGCAGTGTGTAGTTCTCCTTGAAGAAGTTCTTAACATCCTCTGTAAGTTGTATTCCTAGGTATTTTATTATCTTTGTAGCAATTGTGAATGGGAGTTGATTCATGATTTGGCTCTCTGTTTGTCTGTTATTGGTGTACAGGAATGCTTGTGATTTTTTGCACATTGATATTGTATCCTGAGACTTTGCTGAATTTGCTTATGAGCTTAAGGAGATTTGGGGCCGAGACGATGGGGTTTTCTAAATATACAGTCATGACATCTGCAAACATAGACAATTTGACTTCCTATCTTTCTATTTGAATACACTTTCTTTCTTTCTCTTGTCTGATTGTCCTGGCCAGAACTTCCAATATTATGTTGAATAGTAGTGGTGAGAGAGGTTAACTTTGTCTTACGCCGGTTTTCAAAGGGAATTCTGCTTTCAGCTTTGCTTTTGGCCATTCAGTACGATATTGGCTGTGGGTTTGTCATAAATAGCTGTTATTATTTTGAGATACATTCCATCAATATCTAGTTTATTGAGAGTTTTTAGCAGGAAGGGATGTTGAATTTTATCAAAGGCCTTTTCTGCATCTATTCAGATAATCATGCGGTTTTTGTGATTGGTTCTGTTTATGTGATGGATTACGATTATTGATTTGCATATGTGGAACCAGCGTTGCATCCCAGGGATGAAGCCGACTTGATTGTGGTGGATAAGCTTTTTGATGTGCTGCTGGATTCAATTTGCCAGTATTTTTTTTGAGGATGTTTGTGTCAGTGTTCTTCAGGGATATTGGCCTGAAATTTTCTTTGTGTGTGTGTGTCTCTGCCAGGTTTTGGTATCAGAATTACACAAGAAAGAAAATTTAAAGGCTCACATTTATTCCTGGGGATAGATACCAAATTTCTAAAAAATAAAAGTATTATCATATGGAAACCAGCAATAAATTGAGAATTATCAGGACCACTCCTTTAAGATCTATCACAGGAATAGAAACTTGGTTTAATGGCAGACAATTAATAAAATTCACCGTAGTAATTTACTGATGGAGAACATTATAGAATGGTATCAGAAAATAGAGACAATTCATTCAAAAAGTTCATTATGATTAACCACAATAATGGTCACTGTTTAGGAAATCAGAACAGAAGTAAATTTCTCCACCTGAAGTTGTCATGTACAACATAACCTCCATCAACATCAAACTTATTGGTGACATACTAAAACATTTCATTTAGGAACAGTGAAATTTCACTTAAGAACACTGCACAAAAGTACAATGTGGTTTTATATTTGGCTAGATTCACCACTTTAATTCAACTCTATACCATATATAGTTCTTGTCTTACTAAGGAAAAATATAGACCTATAATATGTATATTGCTTTGAGGAAAAAATAAAACTAACATGGATTCACATAAAATATGGTTTTCTACAGAAAAAATATTCAAAAGAATCTACAGAAAATGTAATACAATTAGAAAACAACTTTGACTTGAGAAAAATGTAATGCATGTTCTGTGAGACTGCTATCGAATGAATTATTAAATTTAATCAAAAGGCATTAAAGAAATGTTAATTATATGAGAAGTATAACATAACCATATGTAAGATTATCCTATCCTAAAGTTAATAATTTTACCAAAAACTTTGAATAAATTTAATGCAATCTTAATCAGATCATCAATGATAGTTTCATGGAACCAGACAAGCTGTTCTGAATCTATATAGAAGAATATTAGGAAGAATAAGGCAATCTGAACCTCCTCCACAAAAAATTTAAGCAGGCAGATTTTCCTGTCCAGATAACAAGTATTATTATAAAATTCTAATTTTACCAAGTCAATGTGACTGTGAAATAAATAGAGAAGTAGCCTAGTAGCTAAGAGTCCCCAGAAACACAGCAATAGATGTCCTTCTTATGGAAACTCAACTAATGGCAAAGTCAATATTAAATGTTGAATATAAAATTTAGTATTAACTTATATTCAACATTGAATATTATATTTAACATTCAATTACCTTACATTAACTATATTCAACTATATTATATTTAATATTGAATATGTAATATTCAATATTAGAAAAATCAACATGTCACTCTGTCATAGTTGATATAAAGTCTTTTTCACTACCATTCTCCACTTTAGGCTCCTAGCAAACTGATACCGTTATAAGGGTGTTTAAAAAGTGACTAATTTTGTGAAACTTATTTTCACTGAAATAGAAAATAATGCTCTTTTTTAAAGCAGCTGTTTAATTAATTGTTTTTAAAAAACATGTTATGTCTTACCACACTTCCATGCTTCTTTCAAATTATACAGGTTTGGTTTTTTTAATTTAATTTTAGTTTTTTGTTATTGCCATTATTATTGTTGTTAAACTGACTAAAATCATACATGAAATAACAGAAATCAGGCCTAACATCAGATACACTTTTCCATTCAGTAAGTTATTGTGTAGCAAAATTTATTTTGTGAGTTCACTATACAATGTGACAGTATTAGTTTCTCTAATAGAGTAACATTAAAGAGGACATATAACCAAACATTTGAGTTCCAAATAAGTTTGGTGTGTCACTAGCAATACGACGTTAAATAACTCATTTAATTTTTTGAAATCTTAATTTTCTCATCTGTAAAATAAAAAGCAATCTCTCTCTCTTCCAAAAGACTATGTCGATTTTTTTAAATTATGTCATATACATGTGCATACATTGATAGATAAATAGCACTACAATATATACTTCATAGTTGCTTAGCATTATGGTATCTGAGGTCAGTTAAAAGATTTTAAGGAGGCGGGACACAGTGGCTCACGCCTGTAATCCCAGCACTTTGGGAGGTCAAGGCGGGCAGATCATGTGGTCAGGAGATGGAGACCATCCTGGCTAACATGGTGAAACCCCGTCTCTACTGAAAATACAAAAAAATTAGCTGGGCATGGTGGCGGGCGCCTGTATTCTCATTCACTGTGCATGAGAAAGCAAAATAATGAAAACCTTCTGGGATCCTTTCCCTTTGAACAAATAATTCAGTTTTTTATGTTTCAAATAATTCAGTTTTTATTTATGTGCACAGAAATGTAGCTACAAGGAAGTTGAGAACAGTACTAGGTAGGTTCATTTTATTTAATCAAAATGTTCATCAATAGGGAATTATCTAATAAACTATTGTGACTCAACAAAATGGAATACTTTTAGCCATTTAAAAATGTTAGAGCACTAGTGAATTGAGTAACACAAAAGTGAATATTATATATCCATAAGATATGCATAAATATTTATGTTTTTAAAGAGTCATAACATATTCACTGGCTAATTCCAGTTAGCAGCCATATTTTCAAGTTGTGTTCAGCTTCATTTCTTCTCCCCTTGTTTTTAGGAACTTCTCTTTAGTATGCAGAGAAATTTGGGAAACATTATCTCATCTTAAAGGTTTCTACTTTAAAGATATTTTCTTTAAAAAGTGAGCCGGCTACCTCAACAAAATGTTTATCATTTTTTTAAAAAAGTAGCAGTAACTCAATTGAATGTCATCTTAAATAGAAGTATGTTATCTCTTTTAGAGATAAAGTGACCTTTTTCAGTCAATCTTGTCTAAAAATAGATCACACTGTCCTGAGAAGTCATGACAGTCCTGTCACCAAGTATTGAAAACAAGAATGACCAAATTACAAACACGTAAGAGAGAAGATTCAAACTTTTTTGGAAGAATGCAATAAAAACATACATTTTAAGTGATTCCAAGATATTTATTTCATCTGCCATACAATAAAGGGGTGATGAGTAAACAGACTGACTCTGAAAGTTTGTTTTGATTCACTTGTCATAGAAACCAAAAATAACAAAGCAAATAATCAGTAATTGCTGATTAATTATTCATTTGGTTTTTCAGTCGTAAACTTAAAACAAGCCATGCAATAAAACGTAAATTATTTGCCAATTTTGTTGAAACGTGGGAAATGAAGCGATGTTAACGTTTGTGGGTAAATGAGAAGCTGATCCTATAAATGATTATTATACTTAATATAGAGAGATCTGAAAATTTTATATTGTGATTAAATCTTTCTTCAATATCAGCCATCGTACTTTTCAATGCATGTCACATGAGGTTAATAGTTCACATCCAGAGCCATGATCAAGAGCTATATATTCCATTTTCTGAATGAAATGAGATTTCTTTGGTTCACCTCTGATTTCAACCACAGATGTGAAGGATGGTCTTATAATACCTCAGACTCACGTTGACTCCCTCCCACCTCAAGCATGTGCTGAGCATCTCTCTGCTTCTCAGAGCTCTAGAAAGCATATTCAGCATACTCAGCAGAAGCAGTAGCAAAGGAACACCCCAGAACTCCTTTCAGGGAGTCAACCCTGAGGCTACCCTGCAAACAGTGGGGAAAGGAGCTCATAAGTAAATGTACCAGGTCATACCATTTAGTTGGACAATCATGAGAGGAATTTGGGGAATTATCTTCCATTTTGTAAAAGGTCAAATTCTTTTTTTCAGTTTGGCCATATTTTGAACAGAAAAATAGTTTGTCTTAATTTCCAGCTATTTGTACAGCGCTTTCTCATACATGATGCCATTAAACCTTAGAATGACCTTGTGAAGAGATCAGAAACTCACACAAGAAGGAATTGGCACTACTACTACTTATCATTATTGATGACCATAGCTAATATTTATTGAACATTTAAATTACTTCAGTCATTGTGCTAGGCTCTGAATCAATATTAAGTCAAATAATAACATTCTCACAGCAACACTCTGAGAGAAATAAAATAATACCCCATTTGGCAGTTGAGAAAATGAAGGCACAGAGGGGGTAAAGAACTCACCCAAAGGCATGCAGCTATTAAGTGACCCAGAATTACAAAAAGAACAAACTAGCTAGCACTAGTGCACAAACATTATCACTCCTATTTCCATTTTTTTTTGTATTTTTGTTACGTTATACTAGTACATATTTATGGAGTATATATGAAGTTCTGTTACATATATAGAATGTGAAATCAAGTCAGTGTTTATAGGGTATCCATCACCCACATATTTATTATTTCTATGTGCTGGGAATATTTCAGGTCCTCTCTTCCAGCTATGATGACATGTATAACACACTGTTGCCAAATATAGTCTCCCTACTCTGCTAGCATACATTAGAACTTCTATCTCTGCGTTTGTACCTATTGACCAACCTCCCCTTATTCCCCACACTACCATATACCCTTCCCAATCTCTGGTATTTATTATTATACTCTCTTATCTATGTCTGTTTTGAAATTACCGATACTGAGTTCAAGAAAGTAGGTGATACTGTTGGGATGTTTGTCCCCTCCACATCTCAAGTTGAAATGTAATCCCCACTGTTGGAAGTGGGGCCTGGTGGGAGGTATTTGGGTCACTGGGGCAGATCCCTCATGAATGGCCTAGTGCTGTCCTCATGAGTGAGTTCTTACTCTGATTTTACATGAGATTTGGTTGTTTAAAAGAGTGTGGCACCTCCTCCCGCCTATTGCTCTCTCTCTCTCTCATCCTGTAATACACTAGTTTCTCCCGTCACCTTCCATTATAATTGTAAGCTTCCAGAGGTCTCACCAGAAGCTGAGCAGATGTTGGTGCCATGCTTGTAGCACCTGCAGAACCATGAGCCAATGAAATCTCTTTTCTTTATAAATTACCCAGCCTGAGGTTATTTCTCTGTAGCAATGCAAAAACAGACTAACGTAGTAGGTAACTATTGCTTCCATCTTCCAGCAGTTTCCAATATAATAGTAAAACTATTTTTCATGAAACAGATCAATTATCAGTTAGAATGGTAGGCATAATAGTCCTCTCCCCTCCCCTCAACGATCTCCGTCCTATTCCCTGAAACCTGTGAATATGTCACAGTTAATAGGCAAAGAGGAATTCAAATGACAAATGATATTGATTGCTCAATTGATTATCTTAAAAATAGTATTGTCCTGAATTATCTAGGAGGAGCCAAAATAATCACCAGGACTATTAAAAATGGAAGAGAGAAGCAGAAGAAAAGTCTGAGACAGATAGTTGGCTGATGTTGCTAACTTTGAAGATGGAGGAAAGGGCACGAGATTAAGTATTGATAAGGGCTTTTTGGAGCTGGAAAAGCAAAGGAAACAGATTGACTCAGAAGGGAGCACAGACCAGCAATCATCTTGATTTCATCTCAGTGAAAACAGGTTCAAACTTGTAACCTCTAGAACTGGAAATAATAAATTTATGTTTTGTAAGCTGAGAAATTTTAGTAATTATAACAGCAGCACCAAAAAATTAATACAACTACTTAATAATTTTAAAATGCAGGCAACCCCTTCAAGCTTGAAATATTTTTCCTTTCTCCTTCCCTCCCTCTTTCTCCTCTCTCTATCTCCCTTTTTACCTTTACCGTGAAATGACAGATTGCCTTCCTTATTATTTACATGAACATGGCAATTTTACCCAACTTATGCAAAACACATCCACACAAACCCCCACAGGTGAAATGAGGAATAAAATTTATTTTGATGTACTCCAGCAAGTTCCTTTTGAAGACAGTGGTCAGCTTGATTAATGAATACACAGTTGACTTAAAACTAAAATAGTGCTTTCTCAAATTGCAATAGACACTTAAAAATGAAGACCAAGATTATATTACTATTTTATCAAATTGATTATAACATCAATCCTTCATCTTAATCTCTTCCTTTGACATTGTTAGGCATATCTTAAGTTTCCAATTTACATAGCTACATCAAGATAAAGAGTTTCTCCAAGAGGAACTGTGATTTAGTTAAGAAAGTTAGATTATATAGTATTCAAATATGCCCATTCTTCTTCACTTTTTTCCAGCATACTAAATAAGTCTACCTGAAATAATAACCTAGAAAATAAATAAATTGGATCCTAAAAGTCCCTCTTCTTCTTACAGAAATAACTATTAAGAATCTAAATGTGGCCGGGCGCGGTGGCTCAAGCCTGTAATCCCAGCACTTTGGGAGGCCGAGACGGGCGGATCACGAGGTCAGGAGATCGAGACCATCCTGGCTAACACGGTGAAACCCCGTCTCTACTAAAAAATACAACAAACTAGCCGGGCGAGGTGGCGGGCGCCTGTAGTCCCAGCTACTCGGGAGGCTGAGGCAGGAGAATGGCGTAAACCCGGGAGGCGGAGCTTGCAGTGAGCCGAGATCGCGCCACTGCACTCCAGCCTGGGTGACAGAGCCAGACTCCGTCTCAAAAAAAAAAAAAAAAAAAAGAATCTAAATGCATTATATATACATGCATGGGATGACACAAAGTAGAAATGAAGCTGACCAAAAGTTCCTTAAACTGATAAGCAACTTCAACAGTCTCAGGATACAAAATTGATAGGCAAAAATCACAAAAATTCCTATACATGAACAATAGACTAGTAGAGAGCCAAATCATGAATGAACTCCTATTCACAGTCACTACAAAGATAATAAAATACCAAGGAATACCACTAACAGGGGATGTTCAGGACCTCTTCAAGAACTACAAACCACTGATAAATGAAATAAGAGGTGACACAAACAAATGGGAAAATATTCCATCCTCATACATAGTAAGAATCATTATTGTGAACATGACCACACTGCCCAAAGTAATTTACAGATTTAATGCTGTTTCCATCAAACTACAATGGACATTCTTCACGGAATTAGAAAAACTACTTTAAAATTCATACGCAACCAAAAGAGAGCCCTTACAGCCAAGACAATCGTAAGCAAAAAGAACAAACGTGGAGGTATCACACTACCTGACTCCAAACTACAAGGCTACAGTGACCAAAACTCATATGGTACTGGTGTGATAACAGACCTATAGACCAATGGAACATGAGAGATATGAGAAATAAGAACACACCTCTACAACCATCTGATCTTTGACAAACCTGACAAAAACAAGCAGTGGGAATAGGATTCCCTATTCAATAAATGGTGCTGGGAAAACTGGCTGGCCATATGCAAAAAACTGAAACTGGATTTGTTTCTCACACCTTATACAAAAATTAACTCAAGGCGGATGAAAGACTTAAATGTAAAACCCAAAACCATAAAAACTCTAGAAGAAAGTCTAGGCAATACCATTCAGGACATAGACATGGGCAAAGATTTTATGGTGAAATAGCCAAAAGCAATTAGAACAAAAGCTAAAATTGATAAATGGGATCTAATTAAACTAAAGCGCTTCTGCACAGCCAAAAGAAACTACCATCAGCACGAACAGGCAACCTATAGAATGGGAGAAAATATTTGCAGTCTACCCATCTGAACTAATATCCAGAATCTACAAGGAACTGAAACCAATTTTTAAGAAAAAAAAAAATCAAAAAGTGGGCAAAGGACATGAACAGACACTTCTCAAAAGAAGACATTTATGCAGCCAACAAATATATAACAACAACAACAAAAAAAAAAACCTTAGCATCACTGATTAGAGAAATGCAAATCAAAACCACAATGAGATACCATATCATGCCATTCAGAATGGCTATTATTAAAAAGTAACAAACAAAACAAACAAAAAAGACACTAGAGAGGCTGTGGAGAAATAGGAATAGTTTTCCACTGTGGGGAATGAAAATTAGTGTTACCATTGTGGTAGACAGTGTAGCATTTCCTCAAGGATGTAGAACCAGAAACACCATTTGACCCAGCAATCCCATTACTGGGTATATATCCAAAGAAATACAAATTATTCTATCATAAAGATACATACACTTGTATGTTTATTGCAGCACTATTCACAACAGCAAAGACATGAAACCAGCCCAAATGCCCATCAATCATCAACTGGGTAAAGAAAATATACTATGCAGCCATAAAAGGGAATGAGATCATGTCCTTTGCAGGGACATGGATGAAGCTGGAAGTCATCATCCTCAGCAAACTAACACAGGAAGAGAAAACCAAACACTGCATGTTCTCATTTATATGTGGGAGCTGAACAATGAGAACACATGGACACAGGGAGTGGGGACAATACACACTGGGGCCATCTGGGGGGTCAGGGGGAGGGAGAGCATCAGGACAAACACCTAATGCCTGTGTGGCTTAATACCGAGGTGACAAGTTGATAGATGCAGCAAACCACCATGGCTTACCTATGTAAGGTAAGGTTTACATGGTTTACCTGTATAACAAACCTGCATGTTCTGCACATGTATCCTGGGACTTAAAGTAAGATAAAATAAATAAATGAGGCTGAAGTATTATTAGTGAGAAAGCACAGGTCTGGTTCCTGGTGTGCCACTGATAGCCTTGTGTATTTTCTATAAATCATTTAACCTGACACCACAGGTTACAGAGTAAAGATAATACACGTCCCCTAAACACTGAGGAGCAAATGAATTACTGTAATTGACTGTATTTTTTCAATGGCAAAGCAAATGCCAATATGTTACCAATCTCATCACTTTGATTAATTTTAATATTGTGATTTATTTTTTATTTATTTATTTTGGATACTGAGTCTGGCTGTATCCCCCAGGCTGGAGTGCAGTGGTGCGAATCAGCTCACTGCAAGCTCCGCCTCCCGGGTTCACACCATTCTCCTGCCTCAGCCTCTGGAGTAGGATGGTCTCGATCTCCTGACCTCGTGATCCACCCCCCCTTAGTCTCCCAAAGTGCTGGGATTACATGCGTGAGCCATCGTGCCTGTAAATGCAGCCTGTTTTAGAATTTTTTAACTTTTATTTTGTGTTTGGAGATACCTGTGAAGGGTTGTTACATAGGTAAACTCTTGTCACAGGATTTTTTAGTACAAATTCTTTCATCATCCAGGTATTAAGCCCAGTACTCAATAATTATCTTTTCTGCTCTGCTCCCTCCTCCCAACCTCCCCCCATATGAAGTAGACCCAACTGTCTGTTGTTTCCTTCTTTGTATACATAAGTTCCTATCATTTAGCTCCCACTTATAAGTGAGAATATATGGTATTTGGTTTTCTCTTCCTGTGTTAGTTTGCTAAGGATAATAGCTATTATTAAACAGTCAAAAATAACATTCTGGCGAGGTTGTGGAGAAAAAAAAAATGCTTATACACTGCTGGTGGGAGTGTAAACTATTTCAACCACTGTGGAAGACAGTGCTTCGATTCTACTACCCATTAAAAAGTGGGCAAATGACATAAATAGGCATTTTTCAAAGGCAGAGACATAAGCCAACAAATCATTTGAAAACCATTTTTCAGCAAGCCAACAAACCGTGTTGAAAAAATGCTAAATGTCACTAATTACCAGAGAAATGCAAATTAAAATCACAATGAGATATCATTTTACACCATTCAGAACAGCTACTATTAAAATTTCTTCGGGGTTGGTTTCTGTCCATTTATCTTGTTCCTTTTAGTAGCCTTTTTATTTCTGTTTTGTTGTATGAATTGTGACTTTTTGTTGCAAACTGGACATTTGAATATTATAAAGTGGCAACTCTAAAATCAGATTCTGTCACCTTTTGCCACCTTTTGAGAATTTTGCTGGTTTTTGTTGTTGAACGCTTTTTTTTTAATTGTGGCAGTTTATTTCCTTAGTGACTTTTGTTAACTTTTTTTCTAAAGACTGAAGCTTGCTTTGTGTGCAGTCTCTGAATCTCTTTTCCTTGTGCTCAGCTAGTGTTTTGAGATTTCCTTGAATGCTAGGAGCTATAACAATGACAAAACAAGCACACGAACAAAACAAAAATGAATCAAAAACCCACTTTTCTCAATTATTGCAGATTGGCTCTGTATTGGGGCACCCTTTCAACACTTAGCCAGGGGACTGAGCTTGGGGATCAGCCCACAGTGAAAGCTTAAAGTGACTTCAGTTCTTTTGTGAACATGTATCTTGCCCTGAGCATATGTGCAGCGTTCTCAATCGCCCACCCCATACACATGTCATTTTGAATGTCCCAATTTTCCAAAGAGATTCTCCACAATGTTTGCTCCTGATCCATTAATCATCTATTTTATATTTTCAATTTAATCTTTTAACTTGACATCTGTCTGTTATTAATTCAGCTTGCATTGTTTTTTGAGCAATTCCGTCCCACTTTTCCAGGAAGCTTTTATGGCTAGAGTTCTGAGACAGGTGAAACAGAGATGAACATCTTTTCTTTCAGGTAATCTCCAGACAGATTACAAGAGACGCATACAATAATTTGTGCTTCCTCTGGAACCAGGGACCAGAACTCTGTTCTAAGAACACAAATTGTTGGTGTCTGAAGACTGCCATACAGCCAGGATCAGGGTTGGGTGGGGCAAGTAAAAACTCCTCAAAGATTTTTACCATTTTGAAGTCACTTTTTTTTTTTTTTTTAAATCCGTGTTCACTTGGTTGCTGTAAACCTTTCACTCTTTTTTTGAGTTTTGACAAATTTACTTCTGACAGTTTCTGCTGCTTTTTTAATGCTTCTTTAGGAGGATGAAAGCTTGGAGCTGCTACTCCATCATTTCGCTCATATTAACCTCAACATGTATTTTAAAATTACCACTACATTATACTGCACTACAATTTTATGTAACTGACTTCCCTTTTCCAGCATTGACTACTTGATAAATATATTTAGGTATTATGCCACCAGAACACTTATTTCCTTAGGCTGTGTGTATTAGTTGCAATTTTCCTTCCTATTTCAAATTGATCCAGCAGAATTCAGTACATGAATATGCATCAGAATATGATAGAATCCAATACATTATGATGTATAAAGATGTTATCTAACATGTGTGAAGTACAGCTACAGGTCATGTTATATGAGCATAACAATTGATAAATATCTATTTTACATTTACATTTGTATATACTGCATTTTCAAACATATTCTTGACACGAGAAAACTTCCATTTTCACTAGGCACAATTAGATATTAGATAAATAGATATTTGAAATTTTACAAATTAGATAATTAGAATATTTTCCATAGACTAGTGCCTCATCAATTTTTGTCCTCCAGAACATATACACTTTCAGAACCAGTACATGCATCATGATGCAGGGAAAGCCAGCATACTGACCTGTAGAAGTATTTCAGCAAGTAATTCTATACTATGAAGGCTAAAGATGACAGGCATGAATGACAGTGAACACATGAATATGTTTGACTATATCTCAATATATGTATCATTCAAATTACCTTTAACTGCACCTATAATTTCCTGTGACAGAGGAAACTGGTATAGAAAGTAGTAAGTATTTGAGTTACTGTATGTTATTTTGCACCATTTAAAAAATACATCAGAGCCACAACTAATTGTCAGGGCTCTCAAATTTAAGCACTGTTTGCTTCTTGGTAAATCCTCTTTACATGTGGGGGAAAAACACCATGAGCAAGTGTTAGCTCTCAGCTTAAATGTATAGGCTGCTGCAAAGACTTCATTTTCTCTATGTCCTGATTTCACATCCCTCTTTTTTTAAATCAGGATTTGGCAAATTGGCATTGGCCCATACCAAGTTCTCTACCTGTTGTTGCCTGGCTTGTGAGCTCAGAATGGTTTTTACTGTTTTCTATGTTTTAAAAAAGACAAAAATAATAGTTCATGATGAGAATGTTAAATTAAAACTTTAACATAAATTATTATATTATTGAAACACAATAGTGTATTCACTTACATACTGTCTATAGTTACCTTCACACTATCGTGGCAGAATGGAGTAGTTAAAACAGAGCGTATGGCCAAAATTGCCTAAAATATTTACTGTCTAACCTTTTAAAGAAAAAGCAACCCCTGCCCAGATCATAAATTCTACATTAACAGGATAAATTTCCATTATGCTTTCTACTGTGTTTCCTAGAATATAATAGAGTAGCAGGCATACAGTGGATATTCAGTAAATTTTGTCTAAATGAATAACAAAATAAATTCAAAGCTTTTTGACTTGTGTAACAAAATGATATTTTTTGTAAGAAAATGATATTTCACTATTTCTCCTTCACTATCTTTTCCTTTCTTCTTTATAATTATCTTATTTCTTTAAAAGGGATGATGTGATAGGAAGAAAGCAGAAATAACATGGGCATGCCTAACTTGTTTCTAAGGTGGGGGAAAATATTGGAGAGCTATACGGCTTTGAAGAATACAAAAGAAGTAAAAGGAGAATAGGGCTTTCTCCCAGGTGAGTGAATCACCATCTTCGGTAGCCATAGGCATGGATGGGTATAGTAATCAGGGAGAAGAAAGACTGAGACAACATAGAAAAAAATGAGCAAAAATCTCAGAAAACACAAACTACTAAAATTCAGTCAACATGAAATAAACAGTCTGAATAGTCTTGTAACTGTTAAAGAACTTGAATTTGTAATTGAAGTGTTTCAAAAAAAAAAAAAAAAAGTCTGCAAACACAGATAGTTTTACTGGAGAATTCTACCAAATGTTAAAAAAGTGACTTAGCACCAATTTTACATATATTCCAAAAAAATAGAAGAGGATGAAATACTAATTGGGTTTATACTAACTAGTTTTATGTGACTGGTAGTACCCTGATACCAAAATCAGACCAAAATAAAGTATTAAAGCCAAAAAACTATAGATGCTGGAGAATTATACTAAACATTTAAAAAAGGTGTTAGCACCAATTCTACCTATCTTACAAAAAATAGAAGAGGATAAAATACTAACTAGTTTTATGAGATTGGTAGTATCCTGATACCAAAACCAGACTAAAAAAAAAAGTATTAAAAAGGTCAAAAAACTATACACCAATACTGTGCATATAATTACACACAGAAGTCGTCAACAAATTATTAGCAAATAAAATCTAGCAATACATAAAAAGCACTATATACCACAGCCAAAATATGCAATGTCCTTTAAACACTCAAGAATCAACCAACATAAGCCACTGTGTCAATAGGCTAAAAAAGAAAAATCATATGATTATATCAATTGATGAAGAATAACATTTGGCATAATATGACACCAATTCATAATAACAAAAATATCTCAGGAAACTAGAAATAAAGGAGACCTTTCTCAGGTTGACAAAGAGTATATTTTTAAAAGCCTACAGCAAACATCATACTTAATGGTGAAAGACTGGGTGAGTTCCCTTTAAGATTACCAACAGGGCAATGGTGTCCAATCACATCATTCCCTTATGAAAATAGCACTTGGGTTTCTAACCATTTTAGTCTAGCAGGAAAAATAATTAAATTCACACAGATCAAAAAGGAAGAAATAAAATTGCCTCTATTTGAAAATGGCATGATTGCCTACATAGAAAATCCCAAAGAATGTGAAAACAATGTTCTATAACTCATAAATGCAGTCCATAAAGTCACAAGATCAGAGGATATAAGAACACATTAAAAATCATTTAATTTTATATGTTAACAATAAGCCTATAGAAACAAAAATTTGAAACACCATACTGGAGGTAGAGAAAGATGGCAGAAATGTAGGCTCCACCAATCATCCCCTACTCCAGGGACACCAGTTTAAGAACTATCTACATAGAAAAATCACCTTCATAAGAACCAAAAATCATGTGAGCACTCATAGTCGCTGATTTAACTGTGTATGGCTGAAAGAGGCCAGGAAGAGATAAAGAGCCCTAAATGGTCGATGCCATCCTTCCCCTCTATGCCACATCCTCCTTACTCCTCAGCAGCAGTAGTGAGGAGAGGAGAATGACTCTCGGTGCTGGGTGAGGGAGAACATGGCAATTGTGGGGCACTGGACTCAGTAGCGTCCTGTTAGAGCGGAAAGTAAAACTGCACAAAACTCAGCTGATGCCCACACACAGGGGAAACATTTAAACTAGCCCTAACAAGGCAGAAATCACCAATCCCAGTGACCCAAAGTTCACCACCAAGGGATACAGTGCTCTGTGTCTCCAAATAAACTTAAAAGGCACTCTAGGCCATAAGAACTTGCCAACTCTTGGCAAGGCAGGGATAGCCACGGACCAGCTGGGACAGCCAAGGGAGTACTGGCATCATCCGTCCCATAACCCGAGACTGCACAACTCATGGCTCCAAATGAGACCCCACCCTTTCACTTAACGAGAAGAAATTGGATACCTTGGACATCTTGGATACCAGCTTAGTCACAGCAAGATAAGACCTGATCAGAGTCATGAGGACTCCGTTCCAGGCCCTAGCTCCCAGATGACATTTCTAGACAGACCCTGGGCCAGAAGGGAATCCACTGCTTTGAAGAAAAGGACCCAGTCCTTGCAGCATTCATAACCTGTTAACTGAAGAGCCCTTGGACCTTGAATAACCAGCAGCAATACCCAGGAACTATGTTGAGGGCATTGGGTGAGATGCTGAGCCATGGTAACTTCAGGTGAGACTCAGCACATTACCAGCTGTGTTGACTATGTGGCAAAACTCTTTCTACTGGAGAAAAGCAGAGGGAAAAGTAAAAGGAAGACCATGTCTTGTACCTAAAGTACCAGCATTGCCACATGGGTGTGGAACACCAAGCAGGATCCTGGAGTCCCCAACTCTAGGACTTGACTCTTGGATGGCGCTATGGACCCGCCCTGGACTGCAGGGAAGCCTACTGCCCTGAAGCTGAATCCTAGGCCAGCCAGCATTCACCACAAGCTGATGTAAGAGTCCTTGGGCCTCCAGGGAACATCAGCAGTAGTCTGGCAGTACTCCTTGTGGACTGGAGTGGTGGTGGCTACTGGGTGAGGCTCCTTTGCCTTTGGAAAGGGAAGGGAAGAGCGGGAAGGACTGCATCTTGTAGTTTCATTGCCAGCTCAGCCACAGTAAAATAGAACACCAGGTAGACTTCTAAGGTTTTTAACTCTAGTCCTGATTCCCTGATGGCACCTCTGGATCTACCTGAGGCCCAGGGGACCTCACTGACCTGAAAAGAAAAAGACATAGGCCTGGCTGGCTTTGTCAATGGCTGAGAGGTACAGAGGCCTTGGACAAGCCCCAGTGTTGTGCTGGCTTCAGTTCTGACCAAGTGCAGTCAATAGTGGTAGGGGCCACAGGGGTGCTTGTGTCACTCCACCCCCACCTTCAGGACAGAGAGACTCTTTTTTTTTTTTTTTTTTTTTTGAGAAAGTAAAGAAAGAGAACAAGAGTCTCTGCCTGATAATCCAGAGAATTCTCTCAGATCTTGTCCAAGACCATCAAGGCTTAATATGTAGATACCAAAAACCTATATGATGGTACAGGAACCACTGCATTTACTGGGCTTGGGATACACCCTATAGCAGATACAGCTTACATAATAACACCCAAGTCCTTTCTAATATCTGAAAGTCTTCCAAAGAAGAATGACTACAATAATCCCAGAGAGTGAAGACTCCAATAAATACCTAACTCTTCAATGCCCAGAGACCAAAGAACATTGTTAATATCAATACTATCCAGGAAAACATGACCTCAACAAATGAAGTGAAAATAGCAGAAGGACCAATCATGGAGAAAGGTCACACATAACAGAGATATGTGACCTTTTAGAGAATTTAAAATAGCTACAATGAGAAAATTCAAAGAAATTCAAGATAACACAAGCAGGAATTCTGGAGCTGAAAAATGTAACTGGCATACTGAAGAACACATTAGAGTTCTTTAATAGCAGAATTGATCAAGCTGGAGACATAATGACCTCGAAGACAGGCTATTTGAAAATACACAGTAAGAGGAAACAAAAGAATAAAAAACAATATATTGCCGATAGGATCTAGAAAATAGCCTCAAGTGGGTGAATCTAAAAGTTATTGGCCTTAAAAGAAGGTAGAGGAAAACATAGGGGTAGAACATTTTTTCAAAAGGACAATAACAAAGAAGTTCCCAATCCTAGAGAAAGGTATCAATATCTAAGTACGAAAAGGTTATAGAACACCAAGCAGATTTAACCCAAAGAACACTACCTCAAGGCATTTAATTATCAAACTCTCAAAGGTCAATGATAAAGCATTATAAAAGCCACAAAAGAAACAAATAACATACAATGGAGCTCCAATAGGTCTGGCAGCCAACTTTTTAGTGGAAACTTACAGGCCAGTAGGGAGTAGTATGACATATCTCAAGTGCTGAAGGGAAAAAAAGTTTACCTTAGAATAGTGTATTTAGCAAAAACATCTTTCATATATGAAGAAGAAATAAAAATTTTCTTTCCCAGAAAAAGCAAAGCTGAGTCATCAATGCCAGCTCTGTCCTACAATAAATGCTAAAGGGATTACTTTGACCACAAAGGAAAGGACATTAATTAGCAGTAAGAAATTATCTAAAGGTATAAATGTACTCATAATAAGTAAACAGAAAAACACAGACTATTTTAACACTGTAACAGTGGTGTGTTAACTACCCTTATCCTAAATAGACTAAATTATAAAGCATTCAAAAATAGTAACTACAGCAACTTTTCAAGACATACTCAGTACACTAAGGTATAAACAAACAAACAAACAAACACAAAAATTTTATAAGTGAGCGAAAGAAGCCAAGGCATAGTTTTTAGTAGTTTTCTTCTTGTTTGTGCAAATAGTGTTAAGTTCTTATCAGATTAAAATAATGGGTTGTAAAATAGTATTTGCAAGTCTCATGGTAATCTCAAACCAAAAGTGTACAATAGATACAAAAAATACTAAAAAACAAGAAACTAAGTCCTATCACTAGAGAAAAATCACCTTCACTAAAGGAATACAGGAATGAAATTAAGAAGGAAGAGAAGACCATGAAAAAAAACACTACAAAAAACAAAAAAATGGACTAAATTTTCCAATCAAAAGATGATGACAGGCTAAATAAATGAAAAAAACCAGACTCATTGATCTGTTGCCTATAAGAAACACACTTGACCTATAAAGATACAGATAGACTGAAAAGAAAGGTATGCAAAAAGATATTCCATGCCAATGAAAATCAAAAAAAAAAGTGCAGGAGTTACTATAGTTATATCAGACAAAATAGATTTCAAGACAAAAGCTACAAGAAGCTACAAAGAAGGTCACTATATAATGACAAAGGTATCAATTCAGCAAGAGGATGAAACGATTTTAAATATATATGTACCCAACACTGGAGTACTCAAATCTATAAAGGAAATATTATTAGAATTAAAAAGAAATATGTCCACATACAATGATAACTGGAAACTTCAACATCGCACTCTCAGCATTCAACCTATTAGAGAGAGAAAATCAATGAAGAAACGTATGACTTATTCTGCACTACAGACCAAATGGATATCATATTTACAAAACATTTTATTCAATGACTACAAAAAACACATTATTTTCCTCAGCACCTGGATCATTATCAGGGATAGATTATATATTAGGTCACAAAATAAGTCTGAAAACATTCAAAAAAATTGAAATATATCAAGCATCTTCTGAGACCACAATAAAATAAAACTAGAAATTAATAACTACAGGAATTTTGCATACTATACAAATACATGGAAATTAAACCATGTGTTCCTCAATGACTAGTGGGCCAATGAACAAATTAAGAAGGGAATGGAAAACTTTCTTGAAACAAATAACATAAACACAACATACCAAAACCTATGGGATACAGCAAAAATAGTACTCAGAGGGAAGTTTATAGATATAAGTGCCTAAATAAACAGTGAAACAATGCATCTTAAAGAACTAGGAATGCATGCACAAACCAAACCCAAAATTAGTAGAAGAAACAAAGATTAGAGCAGAAATAAATGAAACTGAAATTTTCTAAAAAGTAAAAATAACAATAAAACAAAAAGTTGGGTTTTAAAAAGTTAAAGAGATTGACAAACCTTTAGCCAAACTAAGAAAAAAAGATACAAATAAGTAAAATCAGAAAGAAAAAAGGGGTCATTAGCAGCTATAGTTACTAATTAGTTACTAATTAGTTACTATGAGCAACTATAAGCCAACAAATTGGAAAATCTAGAACAAATGAACAAATTTCTAGACACATACTCTCTGCCAAGATTGAGCCAAGAAGAGATCCAAAACCTGAGCAGACCAGTAAGAAGTAACAAGACCAAAGCCGTAATAAAATATCTACCAGTAAAGAAAAGCCTAGGATCCAATGGCTTCAATGCTGAATCAAAAATACCCCTCCAAACACTGGGTATACCTCAACATAATAAAAGTTATATATGACAGACTCACAGCTAATATCATACTGAATGGGGAAAAACTGAAAGCCTTTCCTCTGAAATCTGGAATACAACAACGATGCCCATTTTCACCACTGTTATTCACCATAGTACTGGAAGTCCTAGCTAGAGCCATCAGACCAGAGAAAGATTTGGGCATCCAAATTGAAAACGAACAAGTCAAATTATCCTTGTTTATAGATTATATGATCTTATACTTAGAAAATCCTAAAGATGCCACCCAAAATGATTAGAACTGATAAACAAATTTATTGAAGATACAGGATACAAAATCAACATACAAAATTTAGTAGCATTTCTGTATGCCAACAGTGAACAACCTGAAAAAGAAATAAAAAAGTAATCCCACTTACAATAGCACACATAAAATTCATTACCTAGGAATTAACCAATGAAGTGAAAAATGTCCAAAATGGAAACTATAAAACACTGATGAAAGAAATTGAAAGGGACACCAAAAAATGAAAACATTAGTTGATGTTCATGGATCGGAAGAATCAATGTTGTTAAAAAGTTCATACTACCCAAAGCAATCTACAGACTCAATGCAATCCCTATCAAAATACCACTGACATTCTTCACAGAAATAAAAAAAAAAAAATCCTAAACTTTATTTGAAACCACAAAAAAATCCCAGAATAGCTAAAGTTTTCCTAATCAAAAAGAAGGAAACTGAAGGAATACATCACCTGACTTCAGATTATACCACAGAGCTATAGCAACGAAAGCAGCATGGTACTGTCATAAAAACTGACATGTAGACAAATAAAACATAATAAACAATCCAGAAACAAATCCACACACCTACAGTGAACTCGTTTTCAACAAAGGTGCCAAGAACATACACTGGAGAAAAGACAGTCTGTCAATAAATGGCATTGGGATAACTGCATATCCATATGCCAAAGAACGACACTAGGCCCCTGTCTCTCGCCATATACAATAAACAAATTAAAAGGGATTAAAGACTTAAATCTAAGATATAGATTTATGAAACCACTACAAGAAAACATCGAGTAAACCATCCAAGACATTGGGCAAACATTTCTTGAGCAATACCCTACAAGCCCAGACAACTAAGGCAAGAACGGACAAATAGGATCAAATCAAGTTAAAAAGCTTTTGCTGTTACAATCCACAAAGTGAGTCAACAAAGTGAAAGTAAACCCACAGACTGGGAGAAAGTATTTGCAAACTACCCATCTGACAATGGATTAATAACCAGATTACATAAGGAGCTCAAACAACACTATAGGAAAATATCTAAAAATTCAATCAAAAAATGGGCAAAAGGATGGATATTTCTCAAAAGAAAACACACACGGCAAACAGCCATATAAAAAACGCTCAACATCACTGATTATCAGAGAAATGCAAATCAAATCTACAAGGAGTTATCGTCTTACCTGTTAAAATGGCTTTTATATCCAAAGGGCAGGCAATAATAAGTGCTGGTGAGGACGCAAAGAAAAGGGAACCCTTGTATGCTATCAGAGGAAATGGAAGCTAGTACAACCACCATAAAGAACAGTTTGTAACTTCCTCAGAAAAAAAGATTGAGCTACCATATGATCCAGCAATCCTACTGGTGGGTGTACACTCAAAAGAAGAGAAAATGTATATCAAAGAGACATCTACACACCTATGTTTGTTGCAGCATTGTTTAGAATAGCCAAGATTTGGCAACAACCTAAGTGTCCATCAGCAGATGAATGGATAAAGAAAATGTGGTCCTTATACATAATGGAGTACTCTTTAGCCATTAAAAAAAAAATGAAATCCAGTCATTTGCATCAGCGTGGATGGAACTGGAGATAATCGTGTTAAGTGAACTAAGCCAGGCACAGAAACACAAACATCATATGTTCTCACTTATTTGTGGGATGTAAAAATCACAACAATTGTACTCGTGAACATAGTAAAACGATGGTTACCACAGGCTGGGAATGGTAGTTGGGGTGTGTCAGGTGAGGTGGGAATGACTATTGAGTAAAAAAATAGAAGATAAAATGAATAAGACCTACTGTTGATAGCAAAACAGGGTGACTATAGTCAATAACTTAATTGTACATTTTAAAATGTACCTTAAAGCGTATAATTGAATTATAACTCAAAGCATAAATCCTTGAGGGCATGAATATGCCATTCTTCATGATGTAATTATTTCACACTGCATTCTTGCATTGACATCTCATGTACCCCATAAATATATACACATACTATATGCCACAGAAATTAAAAATTAAAAAATTAAAACATACTATTTATAATCACTTCAAAGCAAATTTAAAGATTTATCAGAATATTTGCAGATAATTTATGCTGAAGTTTAAAAATTATTCCTGAAAGAGATACCAAAGAAAACTAAATAAATGAAAAGACAGAACATTTTTATGGATCAGAGGATTCAATATAGTAAAAATGACAATTCTCCTAAATTTTTGTACAGGTTTAAGGCAATTAAAGCAAGAATATTTTGAAGACTATAAATACATATTCTAAAGTCAATATATAAGAACAGAATAGAAACACATATTCAAAAATCAGTACATAGAGACCTAAGCCCAAGAATAACAATAATAATATTGAAATAAAGAATAAAGTTGGAGGAATCACTTTACCTAATGTAAAGGTCTATTATGTAGCTACAGTAAACAGATGTGATATTGTCAGAGAAATAGATATTCTGATTAATAGAATGCATTAGAGAAGCCAGAGATACACATCAATAACCTAATGGAGTTTTGACAAGGGTGTAAAAAGAAACAATGGAGGAAGAGAAAGCTTGGAACAAATGAATACACAACAGAAAAAAAGCAAAAAGATTGACTTAAGACTCACATCTTGTACAAAAATCAACCAAAAATATATCATAGACTTTAATGTAAGATACAAAACTATAAAAAGTTTAGGGGAAAATGTAGAAAATATTGTTACGTAGAGTTAGGCACATAGTTCTTATATTTTACACCAAAAGCAGAATTCATAAAAATATAGTGCATTAGACCTCAAAAATATTAAAAATTTGTCTCATGAAAGACTTGACTAATAGAATAAGAAAACAAGCTATGAGAGTAGGATAAAATATTTGCAAATCTATATATATCCTATAGAGGACTGTTACTTAGAATATGGAAAGGACCTCAAAACCATAACAAAAAAACCCCACAAATAATTAAATAGAAAATGGTCAAAAGATTTATAGACATTTTACTAAACTGAATATATGGCTGGCAAATAAACATATAAAGAGGTATTCAATGTCATTAGCCCTTAGGGAAATGCAAATTAAAAGCACAATGAGTCAGGCAAGGTGACAAATACTTGTGGTCCCAACTATATAGGTGGATGATCTGGGAGGATCACTTGAGCCCGGAAGTTCAAGACCAGCCTGGGCAACATAGCAAGACCTGTCTCTTAAAGCACAATGAAGTATCACTACACAGCTATTATCATATGACAACACCAGACTGGAAAGGACGTGAAGAAATTGAATTCTTGCAGGAAAGGATATGAAGTATTATATTCATTCTGCAAAAAAGTTTATAGAACAAAACTTGCATCCACCATATGACTTAGCAAACATACCTCTAGATATGTATCTTAAAGAAAAAAAAAATTGTTCACACAAAAACTTACACACAGTGTTCATAGTAGCATTGGTCATAATAGCCAAAACCAGGAAACAACCCAGATGTTCCTCAATGGATGAATAATTAAAATAAACTGTGATACATTCATACTGTAGATTACCAATTAGAAATAAGAATGCAACTATTGACATATACAACGACTTGGATGAATCTCCAGGAAATTATGCTGAGTGAAAAAGAAAATCTGGAAAGGTAAGTAACTACCGTATGATTATAAATTAACATTCTTAAACCATCGAAACTGTAGAAATGAAGAATAAACAAATGATTGTCAGGGGTTAACGTGAGGGTGGAGGAAAGTGAGTGAGGTTTCAAAAAGATAAGGGATGCCCACAGTGATGGAACTGTTCTGTGTCTTAACTGGATCAATGTCAACATCCTAGTTGTAACATGGTACTACAGTTTTATAAGATGTTACCATTGAGAAAAACTAGATGAATGTTGCAGATTCTCTCTGTATTATTTGTTACAACTGTATGTACAGTTATAACTATCTCAAAATAAAAGTTTATAATCAGTGTTTAGTTGGTCATTTCCCCCATAAAGTCAGGATTTGGGGACTTCAATGTGAACATGAACCTTGGCCTGTAAGCCTATTCAAAACTTCTTCCAGGGGAAAGTTTTCACTGTCAAAGTGTGAGCTCCAGCCTACCTCTGAACACCAGTGCAAGGCTTAGAGGAATCAGAGCTCCTAACCTGGCCAGAGTAATTGGGAGTGAGATTCTGTTGCAGCAATGACATGATACATCCCATAGAGTAAAGTGACCATAGGTTTGATACTGTCACTGAGAAGAACAAAGGGAGAAATCGAATGGACCCAAACTGCAGGATTCTCTTTCATTTAATACCACAAAAAGCCTGTGTTTCAGCCACAGACAGGTACTACAATCCTCCATTGTTTGGAATTCAGCTAGTATAAACCCCCTACCAAGGCAATTGATATTCAAGGGAAATAGGCTGAGGACTGCATAGCCATTGATGTGTCTGGAATCTCAAGAGATCTAGCACGATATCAAACTCATACCATCAGAAAGCTACAAACCTGCACTATGGAATTTATTTCCTCTTAGGTCTTCAGAGAGTTGAAACTTAAGATTGTATAATCAATTTTGATTTTCTTCAATATTTAATACGATTTTACCATGTTCCTTTGGACTGAACTGTGTCGTTCCTAAATTCATATGCTGAAATCCTAACCCTCAATGTGATTGAGTTTGAAGATGGTATATTGAGAGACAATTAGGTTTAGATGAGGTCATGAGGATGGGGTCCTCTTGATGAGATTAGTGCCCTTATGAGAAGAAGAGACAACAGGTCTCTCTCTCTCTCTCCCCCACCCTCTCTCTCTCTCTCTCTCTCACACACACACACACACACACACACACACACACACACAAACACGAAGACACAGCAACAAGGGAGCTGTCTGCAAGCTAGTAAGGAGTCTTTATCAGAGCCTGACCATGTTGGCACCCTGACCTCGAACTTCTAGCCTCCAGAACTGTAAGAACATAAATTGCTGTCCGGGCCCACCGGGTCATGCCTGTAATCCCAGCACTTTGGGAGGCCAAGGCGGGCGGATCACGAGGTCAGGAAATCGAGACCGTCCTGGCTAACACAGTGAAACCCTGTCTCCACTAAAAATACAAAAAAAAATTAGCCAGGCATGGTGGCGGGTGCCTGTAGTCCCAGCTACTCAAGAGGCTGAGGCAAGAGAATGGTATGAACCCGGGAGGCAGACGTTGCAGTGAGCTGAGATCATGCCACTGCACTCCAGCCTGGGCAACAGAGCAAGACTCTGTCTCAAAAAACAAACAAACAAACAAACAAAACAGAAAATAAATTTCTGCTGTTTAAGCCACTCAGTTCATGGTATTTTGTTATGGGACCCTAAGCTGATCAAGACACATGTGAGGAATTCTTTTGTATTCTGAAACATGTTACCTATGGTTTATTAATAATTTTATTGCAATTTTTTGTTTGAAACAATTTTTAACCTAAAGAAAAGTCATGTGCATAATTTTAAAAAAACTCTTGTATATTCTTTGGGACCTCATTCAAACTTTGCTAAATCTGATTGGCTTTAAAACATGTCTGCAAGTTCTTAGCACTCCTTTTATAAAATGGTAGAGGCTGTTTCCGAAAATTTGGTACAGCTTCCTCCTCTCTCCCTCTTTGAAGGTTTACTCTTCAAACCATGAATTAAGGAAACTGAGGTACATGGATAGACCACATGTAGATGTTCTGACAGGTAGTCCTATCTAAGGTCTCTGATGACAACTACTATAAACTTCCAGGCATGGGGCTGAGCCAGTTTTCAAATGATACCAGCCCCCAAATTCTCAGCTGTCTCAGCCATCGCCCACTGGAGCAGAGATCAGCTACGTCCACTGAAGACTGTTCAAGTTGCAGGTTGCAAGCAAAATAAATGCTATCATTGTTTTATAGCCAGTATGTTTTGGAGTAGTTTGCTACAGAGAAATAGAAAACTAGAAAATCGTCTGTTCCAGTAATTCACTCTGTAGACAATGAATCCAATCTAGCATCATGTGGTATACACAGCTAGAAAAGGTCCTGTTTCCTTCAACAGTTTCTCAGCTTTTCCTTGATTCGCAAACTTAGTATCTTCCAAAATGTTTCTCAATTTCACATGGTGCTAAATATCTTCAGGTAAATGCTCAACTTACATGTTTTTGTCTGATATAATATAGAAGTTATTTTTTTCTTCCTTTAACATCTTATCAGATGTCGCCTGATGTCTCTTTGGCCCATGACTGGTGGTGGTTACTTTCACTAGT
The DNA here is from genome assembly GCF_043159975.1 of Macaca nemestrina. NCBI lineage: Eukaryota > Metazoa > Chordata > Mammalia > Primates > Cercopithecidae > Macaca > Macaca nemestrina. Next base: position 140,542,273 of record NC_092132.1, on the reverse strand, counting down.
TGACTGAGACTGGGACAGCCAGAGAGAGGTTCCCACTGGAGTTACTTTTCCCCCTATTAAAATTAATGTTTTAAAAATGTGCTTGGAATATATGAAAAAAATTCATGTCTCATATCATTTTCTCCCATTAGTCTTATCATCCATTGATATTTTTGCCTGAGATAAATATGACTCAGATGATTGTCAGATGTTGCTTTGCTTTTCTAATCCCATGATTTCTTGTACATTTTTAGTTGGCATTCTATTGTAAAAAATGATATTTATTTATTTCTTTATAATATGGATTCAAAGATTTTGATTTTATTCAATAAGTCAAATGTATTGTCATTATATATTTAAATATATTTTATATATTTATATATACACAGGCATATATGGAAATATACAGTGACGTGTTTCTTAACAGGGTGATGTTCTCAGAAATGCATCATTTGGTGATTTCACCATTGTGCAAACATAAAGTGTACTTACAAAAATCCTGACAAACCTAGGCTAAGCGGTATAGCCTATTGCTCCTAAGCTACACACTGGTACAGCATGTTACTCTACTGAATACTATAGTCAACTGTAACACAATGGCAAACATTTGCGCATCTAAACACAGAAAAAGTACAGTAAAAATAATGATATAAAAGATTTAAAAAATGGTACAACTTTATAGGGCACTTCCAGTTCTGAAGCTTGCAGGACGAGAAGTTGCTCTGAATGAGTCGGTGAGTGTTAAGTGAATGTGAAGGCCTGGAACTTTAGTATCCACTACTGTACACTTTATAAACACTGTGCACATAGGCGACACTGAATTTATTTAAAAATATTTTTCTTGGCCGGGTGCAGTGGCTCACACTTGTAATCCCAGCACTTTGGGAGGCTGAGGTGGGCAGATCACGAGAGGAGATCGAGACCATCCTGGCTAACACAGTGAAACCCCGTCTCTACTAAAAATATAAAAAATATTAGCTGGACATGGTAGCAGGCACCTGTAGTCCCAGCTACTCAGGAGGCTGAGGCAGCAGAATGGGGTGAACCTGGGAGGTGGGGGTTGCAGTGAGCAGAGATCGTGCCACTGCACTTCAGCCTGGGCAACAGTGCCAGACTCCGTCTCAGGAAAAAAAAAAAATTATTTCTTTCTCCAAAAATAACCTTAACTTACTGTAATATTTTTACATTATATGCTTTTAAAAAACTTTTTGACTCTTTTGCAAACACTTAGCTTAAAACACAAACAAGTACAGCTGTACAAAACTAAACGCTTTCTGAATAATCTTATTATTCAAAAATATTTTGTTTCTTTGTACTTTTATTCTATAAGCTTTTCCCCCTAAAGTTTTTCTTAAAAACATTTTTGCTAAACACTAAGAAAATACCCTGTAGCCCAGGTCTACAAAAAATCAGATTCATCAATATCACTGTCTTCCACCTCCACATCTTGTCCCACTTGAAGGTCTTCAGAGACAATAACATAGATGAAGCTGTCATCTCCTATAATGAAAATGCCTTCTTCTGAAATACCTCCTGAAGGACCTGCCTGAGGATGTTCTCCAGTTAACTTTTTTATAAGTAGAAAGAGTATAATCTAAAATAATGATAAAATCTACAGTATATTATAGTAAATAATAAACCAGTAAGAGTATTTACTATCATGATCAAGTATTATGTACTGTGCATAACTGTATGTGCTATAATTTTCTATGACTGGCTGCAAAGTAGGTTTATTTACACTGGCATCATGACAAACATGTAAGTAATATGTTGCGCTCTGACCTTAGGATGCTTATGACATCACTAGGTGATAAGAAGTTTTATCTCCATCATAACCTCATGGGACTACCATTGTATATGTGGTCTTTGGTTGGCTGAACAGTATATAGAACATAATTTTATACATATATAAAATATACATATGTGTATATATGTGTATATATGAAGACCAAGACTTCAATCCAGGTGCAAATACCAGGCGCTGAATGATGGCCAGCAAGGAGATAAAGTAACTGCGAGCAAGTCTTGCATGCCATATTCTATATATACAGTTTTCTTTAAGTTTGTTTTGAGATGGAGTCTCAATCTGTCGCCCAGGCTGGAGTGCAGTGGCAGGATCTTGGCTCACTGCAACCTCAGCCTCCTGGGTTCAAGGGATCCTCCTGCCTCAGCCTCTCGAGTAGCTGGGATGACAGGCACCCACCAGCACACTGGATAATTTTTGTAGTTTTAGTAGAGATGGGGGTTTCACCATGTTGGCCAGGCTGGTCTCAAACTCCTGGCCTCAAGTGGTCTTCCCTCCTTGGCCTCCCAAAGTACTGCGATTATAGGCGTGAGCTACCATACCTGGCCAGTAATGTATGTTGTATTTTGTTTTGAGACAGTCTCACTCAGTCGCCCAGACTGGAGTGCAGTGGCGCTTCACCTGGTTAACTAGGATGGTCTCGATCTCCTGAGCTTGTGATCCGCCCGCCTCGGCCTCCAAAAGTGCTAGTATTACAGGCGTGAGCCACCGCGCCCAGCCATGAATGTTTTTAACATCATGATATATAGGAAATCAGACTCTTTATTGATCCAATGGCAGGATAAATTATATCTCCAAGAGATTTTGTGGGTCTAAGACCTAAAGCTATAAGAGACACTTTACACATCAAATGAACAATTTTAAAACCTCTACAAAGAGAAGACAGTTGATATAACCACTTTTTTGGTGGCTGCAGGTAGAGGTGGAGGAATGAACTGTCCTCTTTAATGACTGTTCTCCCATTTCACCTTTCTGTTATTTAATGATATTTTCAAGAACTTTTGCTTTCACAAAACTATATGAAACATTTAAAACTTAAAAAAGTAAATCATGAAGAGGACTGTTAGTAAGGTGCTTAGAGGAAATAGCTTATTTTGTGAAGATGGCATTCTTTATTAGTTATACACTTCAAAACCTGAAATCAGGATTCACCTGGAGACTTGAGGAGGAGGTGAGGTGGTACTAATATTTAGTGTCTTGGAAATTTTTATTCTCAGTAAGTTTTAAAAGCAACTAGAAAACTAGTTGAGTGACTGATCCAGGTCTACAAACTTTAATGCTTCACCAGAGAAAATGAAGTGATTGCACATTCCTTTTCTCAGCACCTAATCTAATCACATTTCTTCACGGGCTATTTGGACAAAGTGGCTCCATCCGGTTGCCTGAGTGTTACCGCATTCTTGGCATTTGGACAGCGAAGAGGAACAATGGCCTATCTAATAGAAAGGTTGAGTCCAAAGCTGACCCCATCGCAGTGTGCCAATTTAATAGACAAGAACAAGGATGTAGAAGATGAACTAATAAAAACAAACCAGAAGATATTGACTGTAACCCAGAAGCATGGTGTTTAATTTAAAAGACAGCTCTTCAGAAAGTCCTTTCTTCTGTTGTCAAACAAGCATCGGAACTTGTCTAGACTTCTAACCATTCAATTAGAATGGAGGCAAAGGACTGATACTCCTGGCTTTCGAACAAACACTAGGGCAGTGGGTGGATGCAGAGTGGGATTTCACGATACTTTCAGGTTGTCAGTTTTAATTGCTACTGTCTAAAAAAATAGATATGCTTTCTCTTGGTACATTTAGCTATTGTCCTCTCTTACATCATAGAAAAAAAAAACAGGTCTAGGTCTAAGTCTGACTAATAGCTTTTAATTTATCATGAAACAATTCTACGGGGTTGATGTCTTTCACTTGTTAAAGGAGAGTGGCTTATTCGTGAGATTTGTTTTCTCAAGTTAATATACTACGTGGAATACGAATGAAACTGCAGAGCGCAGTTGACTGATTCTGCCTGAAAGCACTAAATTTAAGAGACTTCTGTGTGTAAAGGTTTATTCCTTTTGTTGTTCTTGTTGACTAGGTCTCAAAAGATAATTGGATTCAGTCATACCTTTGGCCAATAGTAGGGAATACAAAATAAAAATATAGTTTTCAATTGTGCATAGGTGAGCTAAAGTATAAAACTCCTATATATTCAGTGATACAGAGAAGACATGTTAAGGTCAAATAAATATCATTATATTAAGATTCAAGCAGACTTCTGCTGGGCAAGACAAGTAATGTCAAGAGTGAAAAATCACAAACCTTAAGCATGTGATTGCTCTTTGTGGTGATGGGGCATTCATAGGTGGTGGTGTTCAGGTATGTATTTACCATTTTACTTCTGTCCCCCTGCACCCATGAGTATCTGAATGTATCAGGTAAATTCCTGCTGCTTTGTAGGTAGAGTGAATGTAAATATCATGAGCTACCCTAGATCTGTGAATTACTATAGTCATAACTGATTTTGCCTCAGATGTACAGACACACCCCTTGTCTAAATGAATCCATCCACTGTCGTCATCCTGAAAGAAAAGTTCCTTTATAAGATGGCATTGCTCAAAAAATAAAAAGCTGAAAGGGATCCAATTTAATTCCTATAAATATTGCTTAAATAAGTTTGTGCCACGAATTTGAAATTATAGAATAAACTACACAGGCATCTCTCATCACATCTAACTTTGAAGTCCTGTCAGCACAGTATCTAATTTATATGAAGCACCCTGGAGTCAATGTCTCTTTGTACTATTATTTGTCAAATGATTCAAGCACTGCTTTAAAGTATATGTGAGGTTACTAATCAATCTTAATGCTCTAAAATTGCATGCTATGCTACACACATTTTTTTTTCCTCTAAGCACATGAAATTCTAAATTATATTTGCCTTGATATTTTTATTTTTCTTTCTTTAAGGAGTATCATGGGAAAGAATGAAGCTGTTGTAAATTTAATATCTGCTATTCTGGTAAAGGAGTAAAGGCCTGGCAAGAACTAGTTTGTCTATGTGCCTGTGTGTATGTTTGTGACTCTAGGGTGTGTAAATGGTAAATGGGTTCTTGTAGGAGACAAAGAAATGTGATTGTTTAATGAGGAAAGTTCTAATCAAATGAAATATTCTATAATTTACCATTTATTTATTAACGATGTTCAGCCTATTGTACCTCCGCATAAGGTTAAAAGTCAACATTGTTTGCTACTGGCAGTCTCACAGTTTGTGGGTATTTCTTTCGTTCTAAGTATTATGTTTCAACCTTTTACAATAATCTGCTGTAACTTTATTATTTTATTAAGATCATCTGAATGCATATGACACAGACTTATAATTAACTAGGGGTGTCTGAGATGATTGGAAAATATAGATCAATTGAGAACATTTTACACACATACGGGATGGGGAAGCAGGAGAAGCAATAGGAGGAAGAAGGGCGAGAGACAGACCAAAGGAGAAAGAGAAAGGGAGAGAGAAGAGACAACTGCTTTAAGGCATTTAATTAAAAAGCAGAAAAACTTAGATATTTCAGGAAGCACTTTCTTGCCTATCTGGGCTAAGGAAGCACTTAGCCCAAGCAACATTTCAAGGATGGTATCCGGGCTACTAAGCAAAAGCAGAAAATGAATGTGACTATCTGCCTTTACTTCACTGGAACAATTATGAGACAGGTAAAGGTAATATAAATATCAGAAGAAGTGAAAATTCCATGAGATCGTAAAAGCTGCCAAGAGCTCTAGAATCTCCCTTTACTTATGATTGTAAAGTACCCAGTGAGAATATCTGAATATGGCTTAAATATATTTTTGATAAGTTCTGTAATGTCCTGAAATTTATCTCAGGCTTACGTTGGTCTCAAGAGTGACGACCAATAGGCATTACCAGGGTTCAAAGATTATTAATATTGCCGAGTTCCCCTGAAGGCATTTATACCCTAGGGCACCTCACTTACTCACCAATAAGCAATTCAAATGTGAGTGCTCAGGGCCCTACAACCAATGTCCTTTATGATTTGTCTGTGTTCTGTGCCAAACAGACCTCTCTCTCTCTCTCTCTCTGTCCCTGCTCTCCTAACTCAGGACTCAAGAAGGTCAATCTGTACCCTCCATACATGCCTCCTTTCCTAGCCTTCCCACGAAGTGTTAAGAAAAATGGACATCAACCAGGTAAGTATTCATGGGGACCATCCTAAACACTCACCCAATGGTGGAGGTTCCACCCTCTCAGCAGAACATGCTCCCAAGGGAAAGGAGGGACAGGGGTGGGGATAAGGGTGGTGGGATTTGATTCAGGCCGGGGGATACACAGTGAGGGTCCTCATTCAATAATCCCTATTGAATTTCATCACCACTTAATAACATATCTTTGTATTTTATTGTATTATATTTTTGAGAGAGGGTCTGTCTCTGTCACTTGTGCTAGACTGCACTGGCATGATCTTGGCTCATTGCAGCCTTGACCTTCTGAACTCAAGCTATCCTCCCACATCAGCCTCCTGAGTAGCTGGGACTATGGACACACACCTTCATGCCTGGTTCATTGTAGAAAACTGTGGTAGACACGTGGTCTCACTATATTGCCCAGGCTGGACTTGAACCAAGTGATTCTCTCACCTCTGTTTCCCAAAGTGCTGAGATTACAGGCATGAGCCACTATGTCCAGCCAATACGCCTTTTACAATTTTTAAGTTCAGGAGTACATGTGCAGGTTTATTACAGAGGTAAACTTGTGTCATGGGGGTTTGTCGTACACATTATTTTGTCACTCAGGTATTAAACCTAATACTCATTAGTTATTTTTGCTGATCCTCTCCCTCCTCGCAACCTCCACCCACTTATAGGCTCCAGTGTGTTGTTCCCCTCTACGTGTCCATGTGTTCTCATCATTTATAGCTCCCATTTATAAATGATAACGTGGTATTTGGCTTTCTGTTCCTGCATTAGTTTAACCCACCTTTCTCGAAATCAACACAGGCCCTCTTGTCTCCAACATTTGTAATATCAATATTATCATCATTAATAAATATAAAGAGCCAACACAACATCTTCATTATGGACTGAGCACATTCTCAGCACACAAATGCACACACATGCATTTAATTTGACCACTAAAGTTACTATCATTTCAGTTATTCAGATGAGGGAAAAACAGAGGCATCGAGAATTGAATATATTGAAGCAGAGGCAGGATTCAACCCAAATAGCTCAAGAACAGAGTTGATGTTCTTCAGCTGCCATGCTAACTGCTCTCACGTAGCCCACAGGACTGTTTGACCCAAGTTAATATGGATAGATACTCATGAACTGTTTCCAAACTCAAGTTTGGGAAACATTAAGTCAACTATACTTTATTATTTTCTTCTTGTTTTTTAAAATGTAAGCCTCCTTGGGTACTTTCAAGGGATTGTTAAATATGTTATCAAAATAAAATTTCTCATGGTTGTGAATCAAGTAATTCAGAAGAGATTGCGCTTAAAATTGTCATCAAATTATTCGCCACTCCTGGTCCCACTTTTACCTTTTTTAAAATTTTAATTTCAGCTGTTGGTTGACTTTAATGACCCCCATATTATAATAATGATTTTGAAATAACAGGTGCATAGCATTCGTTTTTTATTTACATACTTTTGAGGATAATTATGAATGCTATATAAAATGAATTTAGTTTACTTTTATGATAACTTCCCCCTTACTTAATTCTAAAGTTAAAATTTCCATTTTAGTTCCTTCACACGTCTCTTATTTTAAAATAATACTCCCTAATTATGATTTGTTAGTCCCCTTTACTCAGAATTTGCACTTATCTCTACCCCGCCCAGCCACATCATTTTCTTCCACCTACCTCCACCTGAGAGATGGCTTCACTTTTATGTCATTAAGGCTGCTAACATCTGCACTGTCTTCTACAACCACAACCAGTGCCGTCCATTTGAAGACAATTTGAAAAACAAATGCTGTGATTATGTAAGACTCTATTTTATGCATAGGAATCATCCATCTTATTAAGTAGCTTCTTGTGCAGTTGTGTTCTTTAAAGAAGTAAACCATTTTCCAAGACCTCCATCTACAGTACCTGTAACTTTCAGCTTTTCAGCACCAATGGTAATCTCATCTTCATCTGCAGAAAACAGCACCCTGCCATCTTCACTGGCTCTCACTTCAAATCTCTTACACTGAGCTTCCACAGCATCAGCTCCTACGGTCAGAGGAAAGGTTTAAAAATGAAACTGGTATGCAGGACACCATTAACATGTACTTTTTGGAAAAATACTGGAAATGCATATATTATTTATTTATCTCTTCTGTATTTTTTGCATCTGAGTTAGTATTTTTAAACTGTCACCATTTTCAGGAGGCTAATTTGGTAACGTATTTCCGTGCTAGGCTGGTTAGACAGACAGGTGACCTCTAGATGCCTGACATAGTGTGTGAGTTTAGCCAGTTAGGAGCCCTTCACATATCCACAAAAAGGGACAATGTTCGCTTTGTTCTGTGTTGCAGGCTGAAAACTTGGCATCGTACCTGGCACATGCTGGATGCTTAGTAAGTACTTGTGGACTGAATGCCTCTCGTGCCTTCCCTTTGCAAGGCAGACAATAGTACCCATGCTTGCTACATCACGGGGGAGTTGTTAAGCATTATTCAATTATGAATCTTTAGTTAGTCTACATGCCATAGATCGTAATATTGATGTTTTCTACCCTTTGATATAACTGAATTTTAATCAATTTTATAGTACATCTTGAAATTATATACATAATTTTCTTAGTTGTCTGTAATGTATCTTCCAAACAATAATTTTCCTGACTTATTGAAAAACTGTATTAAATAAATGTAATTACAAAACCAACTTATTGGCCAATTCTACACACTAATCTATACACAAAACTCAAAGTCAGTTTCCATATTTGGAAAACACAATTAGTTTGAGCATTAGGCTTTGGCAAGAAAATCTAACTGGGCCTTGAAGATGAATATTAACTTAGGAGAAAGAAATTTGAGATAATGGACAGTGATAAGTGATCTTCCCATAATACCAATTTCTTTCTTCGGGCATAACACATTTGGCATATGGATCTATAGTTCTCACTCCTATTAAGATAGGAAATATTCCTCATCTTCTATTTATATGAAAAGCTCTTATCAGATAGAACCCAGCTGAGTCAGGGAAGTAGGAATCACACATGTTGTGCATAGTTCTTTTCATTTGTCTTTATATATTCACATTATTTATTAGATATATGACACCTAGGAGCTCAAAGGAGGACATCCATCTTTGTATTCAAAAATATCCTTAAATTAGGAAATGTGTCTGCTTCTAGCAGCCCTAGTAGATGAATATTAAATAGCTGAATAAATACTTGACTTAACCATTTTTTCGTCCCTAACCCCACCTCAGCACTACTTCCAAGGCTAGCCAATAGGCTGCAAAAAAATTACTCCTCCCCACCATCATAGCTGCTGACTAGCATTAAACAAGAGAAAAAAATAATTTAAAACCCTAGTAACATGTAAGCTACTTTCTCCAAAAGCAATATGTAATTTTTTAATATTCTGAAATTACATACATGCTTCCAGGACCACATAAGAAATTTGACAAGCTTCAACTAGGGATATCTAAGTAAGATTAAAACTAATGTTAAACTTTTGGGGTGTCAAGTTCAAAACAACAGATTTTTAAAAATATAACTCATGCTCTTTAAAATTTTTTAAATAAAGACCTTTCCTTATATAATTTTTTTTTTTTTTTTTTTTTTTTTTTTCTTTTTTTGAGACAGAGTCTTGCTCTGTGCCCCAGGCTGGAGTGCAGTGGCGCGATCTCGGCTCACTTCAAGCTCCGCCCCCCCCGGGTTCACGCCATTCTCCTGCCTCAGCCTCCTGAGTAGCTGGGACTACAGGCGCCCGCTACGGTGCCCGGCTAATTTTCTTGTATTTTTAGTAGAGACGGGGTTTCACCGTGTTAGCCAGGATGGTCTCCATCTCCTGACCTCGTGATCCGCCCGTCTCGGCCTCCCAAAGTGCTGGAATTACAGGCTTGAGCCACCGCGCCCGGCCTCCTTATATAATTTAATGAAAATATGGAAACCTTTGAAAAAGACCTATTGTCCTTGGTCATAGTTATTGCATTTGATCTTGGAAACATTATTTCAGCAGCTTGTATTCACTTGAGTGTGATTTCTTCTAATCATAGCCTAATCTTATTTTGTGCCATAGAAGACAATGAGCCCTAGTAATCCAGCTATTGGGTGATATTCAAAAACCTGTGCCAGAGGCCAATGTGTTAATACATGTGACTTACTCTGAGGGACTCAAGCATACATTAACCCTGAACTGCCTGAAAAATATAGATATTTTACACATAAAACCTCAATATTTACACTACATTGCTTCCTTCAAATACTCAGTTGCTGAGCATAATTGATTGTCAAAATATATCACTGACTTTAATGGCACAGACGTACATTAGATAACGTTAAACACACACACAATATAGCAAGACTTTTCTTGGCATAACACATAATGTCATTATATGAAAGATACCTTATTAACATAAAATGCTATATTGCATGACATATAAACTATTAGAAAAATAAGTGGAGCAGTGTCTGCATATGGTAAAGTGAGGTGAAATCTTAGTTCATTAAATGCAAATAAGCAAAGGCAAATAAGCAAACAAGAAAATATTTACACACATAGATGAGATGCATCTAAGCCATAAATAAATGCATGCAGAGCCATCCAATTGAAAAATAGGCATAAAAATTAATACTGCAGACTACACTTTATTCATCATATTAGCATAATTACAGAAGGCAAAATTACAGGCAATTAGCAATGCAATGATAGTAAATAAATATTCTAAATCAGAAAATAATTTTGAATATATTGCATTTACATACATTGCTTTTCTTTCCTGCAAATGGAAAATGACAAGATATGTTCTTGGGGATGTAGTCAATTATTAGGGATATTTGTGCTTAAAGTTAATACGTTAGGCTTTATGAAACTGATTTTATTATATTCTAATATGCATTGTGTTACTCATCTGTTTTTCATGTAACATCACATGTTCTCTAAGCTAGGTCAAGGCAGGGTTCAGTTGCTAAGAGGATCAACAATGCCCCATTCAATCTTAAGCCACCAATGATGATGCCAGTGTTGTAGGAAAGCAGTGAGTCTAGATGACTCCGGTTATGGAGCTCTGATTCCTTAACAAGTAGATCATGGGATATGGGATTATCTGGGTAGTGCTATATTTTCTTAGTCATCTTAAACACCAACTTGCTAACTAAAGTACCAAGACTAAATGCTTCCTTGGGAACATCTCTGAGAAAGTTTATGCCAATAAACTCACAATCAAAAAAGAGAAGTCAAGGATAGAAGAAGAAAAGAGAATTGACAGGAAAAAAAGAAAAGATGGAAGCAAAATAACAGGTTCCATAAAAGGATTGAAGTATTAGATATATGTGCAAATATTTTCTATAGTTTTTTAAATGTTCTGTATACATTTTTTTTTTTTTTCTTGAGACGGAGTCTCACTCTGTCGCCAGGCTGGAGTGCCGTGGTGTGATCTGGGCTCACTGCAACCTCCACCTCCCGGGTTAAAGTGATTCTCCTGCCTCAGCCTCCTGAGTAGCTGGGATTATAGGTGCCTGCCACCATGCCTGGCTAATTTTTGTATTTTTAGTGGAGACAGGGTTTCACCAAGTTGGCCAGGATGGTCTCAATCTCTTGACCGTGTGATCTGCCCACATTGGCCTCCCAAAGTGCTGGGATGCTGGGATACAGGCATGAGCCACCACACCCGGCCTCTATATACATTCTTAAAAGGAAAAAAAAACCACCATCACTAAGGACAACCATAAAGCCAATGTCTTGTTTCTCTCAGAGTTGGCTCCATCACTTTTTTGGAACTTTCACATCTGTTGCAGTCTTAATCAATAGCCAAGTCATCTTTGGCTGACAAGGAGAGAGAATTCAGTAATTTCAATACTGGTCTTTGTATTTTCTACATTACATCAGTCAAATACATGAATTGGAAATTTTTCTTATATAAAAATCTTCAAAGAGGCTCAAAGACTCCTCAGAAAAAAAAAAGGAATCTTTCAAGATTCCTCTTGGTACTATTTAGCAGTAATTCAAATAAAACAAAACAAAGATAAAAATGAATACAGCAGTTTGTTTCTAGTGTGTCTTCCTCAAACATGGCATGATCATCCTTTCTTTTCTGTATAACTCCACAGTTTAATCTTAGATGTCTGTCAATATTTTCAAGGCCTTGAAGAAGAGTATTATTAAAAGATTCAAAATTCCACAGGGAAAACAAACGTAAGATTCAAAATTGTAAACTAAACTCTATGTTTGGAAATCCCGGTTTAGAATTGCCAAGGGCCATACCAATCAACCAACCAACAACAAACTAAGTTTAAAACAAAATAAGCTGCTTTCATGAAATGTAAATATAAATATACACTATGATATGGTTTGGTTGTGTCCCCACCCAAATTTCATACTGAGATGTAGCTCCCACAATTCCCACATATCATAGGAGGGACCCGGTGGGAGGTAATTGAATCATGGGGGCAGGTCTTCCCTTGCTGTTCTCAGGACAGTGAATAAGTCTCATGAGATCTGATGGTTTCATAAAGGGGAGTTTCCCTGCACAACCTCTTCTCTTCCCTGCTGCCATGTAAGATGTGACTTGCTCCTCCTTGCCTGCAGCCATGATTGTGAGGCCTCCCCAGCCACGTGGAACTGTGAGTGGTCCATTAAAGCGCTTTTCCTAAATGTTTTTCTCTCTGCAGCCAGAGAGAAAGGTTGGGTTACGCACAAAGGGAAGCCCATCAGACTAACAGTAGACCTCTTAGCAGAAACTTTACAAGCCAGAAGAGAGTGGGGGCCAATATTCAACATTCTTAAAGAAAATAATTTTCAACCCAGAATTTCATATCCAGCCAAACTAAGTTTCATAAGTGAAGGAGAAATAAAATCCTTTACAGACAAGCAAATGCTGAGAGATTTTGTCACCACCAGGCCTGCCCTACAAGAGCTCCTGAAGGAAGCACTAAACATGGAAAGCAACAAACCACTGCAAAAACATGCCAAAATGTAAATTCCATCGATGCTAGGAAGAAACTGCATCAACTAACGAGCAAAATAACCAGCTAACATCATAATGACAGGATCAAATTCACACATAACAATATTAACCTTAAAGGTAAATGGGCTAAATGCTGCAATTAAGAGACACAGATTGGCAAATTGGATAGAGTCAAGACCCATCAGTGTGCTGTATTCAGGAGACCCATCACACGTGCAGAGACACACATAGGCTCAAAATAAAGGGATGGAGGAAGATCTACCAAGCAAGTGGAAAACAAAAAAAGGCAGGGGTTGCAATCCTAGTCTCTGATAAAACAGACTTTAAACCAACAAAGATCAAAAGAAAAAAAGAAGGCCCTTACATAATGGTAAAGGGATCAATTCAACAAGAAGAGTTAACTATCCTAAATATATATGAACCCAATATAGGAGAACCCAGATTCATAAAGCAACTCCTTAGAGGCTTACAAAGAGACTTAGACTACCACACAATAATTTAACACACCACTGTCTTTAACACCCCACTGTCAACGTTAGACAGATCAACGAGACAGAAAGTTAAAAAGGATATCCAGGAATTGAACTCAACTGTGCACCAAGCAGACCTAATAGACATCTACAGAACTCTACACCCCATATCAACAGAATATACATTCTTCTCAGCACCACATCGTACTTATTCCAAAACTGACCACATAGTTGAAAGTAAAGTACTCCTCAGCAAATGTAAAAGAACAGAAATTATAACAAACTGTTTCTCAGACCACAGTGCAATCAAACTAGAACTCAGGAGTAAGAAACTCACCCAAAACCGCTCAACTACATGGAAACTGAACAACCTGCTCCTGAATGACTACTGGGTACATAATGAAATGAAGGAAGAAATAAAGATGTTCTTTGAAAACAATGAGAACAAAGACACAACCATACCAGAATCTCTGGGACACATTTAAAGCAGTGTGTAGAGGGAAATTTATAGCACTAAATGCCCACAAGAGAAAGTAGGAAAAATCTAAAATTTGCACCCTAACATCACAATTAAAAGAACTAGAGAAGCAAGAGGAAACACATTCAAAAACTAGCAGAAGGCAAGAAATAACTAAGATCAGAGCAGAACTGAAGGAGATAGACACACACACACACACAAAAAAACCCTTCAAAAAATCAATGAATCCAGGAGCTGGTTTTTTGAAAAGATCAACAAAATTGATAGACCCCTAGCAAGACTAATAAAGGAGAGAGAAGATTCAAATAGATGCAATAAAAAATGATAAAGGGGATATCACCACCGACCCCACAGAAATACAAACTACCATCAGAGAATACTATAAACACCTCTATGCAAATAAACTAGGAAACCTAGAGAAATTGATAAATTCCTGGACACGTACACTCTCCCAAGACTAAAACAGGAAGAAGCTGAATCCTGAATAGACCAATAACAGGCTCTGAAGTTGAGGCAATAATTGATATCCTACCAATGAAAAACAAGTCCAGGACCACATGGATTCACAGCCAAATTCTACCAGAGGTACAAGGAGGAGCTGGTACCATTTCTTCTGAAACTATTCCAATCAACAGAAAAAGAGGGAATCCTCCCTAACTCATTTTATGAGGCCAACATCATCCTGATACCAAAGCCTGGCAGAGACACAACAAAAAAAGAGAATTTTAGACCAATATCCCTGAAGAACATCAGTGCAAAAATCCTCAATAAAATACTGGCAAAGAGAATCCAGCAGCACATCAAAAAGCTTATCCACCATGATCAAGTGGGCTTCATCCCTGCAATGCAAGGCTGGTTCAACATCCGCAAATCAATAAACATAATCCAGCATATAAACAGAACCAAATACGAAAACCACATGATTATCCCAATAGATGCAGAAAAGGCCTTTGACAAAATTCAACAGCCCTTCATGCTAAAATCCCTCAATAAATTCGGTATTGATGGAATGTATCTCAAAATAATAAGAGCTATTTATGACAAACCCACAGCCAATATCATACTGAAAGGGCAAGAACTGGAAGCATTCCCTTTGAAAACTGGCACAAGACAGAGATGCCCTCTCTCACCACTCCTATTCAACATAGTGCTGGAAGTTCTGACCAAGGCAATCAGGCAGGAGAAAGAAATAAAGGGTATTCAATTCAGAAAGGAGGAAGTCCTATCCCTGTTTGCAGATGACATGATTGTATATTTAGAAAACCCCATCATCTCAGCCCAAAATCTCCTTAAGTTGATAAGCAACTTCAACAAAGTCTCAGGATACAAAATCAATGTGCAAAAATCACAAGCATTCCTATACACCAATAACAGACAAACAGAGAGCCAAATCATGAGTGAACTCCCATTCACAATTGCTTCAAAGAGAATAAAATACCTAGGAATCCAACTTACAACAGATGTGAAGGACCTCTTCAAGGATGACTACAAACCACTGCTCAGTGAAATCAAAGAGGACACAAACAAATGGAAGAACATACCATGCTCATGGATAGGAAGGATCAAAATAGCGTGAAAATGGCCATACTGCCCAAGGTAATTTATAAATTCAATGCCATCCCCATAAAGCTACCAATGATTTTCTTCACAGAATTGGAAAAAACTGCTTTAAAGTTCATATGGAACCAAAAAAGAGCCCGCATTGCCAAGACAATCCTAAGTCCAAAGAACAAAGCTGGAGGCATCACGCTACCTGACTTCAAACTCTACTACAAGGCTACAGTAACCAAAACAGCATGGTACTGGTACCAAAACAGAGATATAGACCAATGGAAGAGGACAGAGCTCTCAGAAATAATACCACACATCTACAACCATCTGATCTTTGACAAACCTGACAAACACAAGAAATGGGGAAAGGATTCCCTATTTAATAAATGGTGCTGGGAAAAGTGGCTAGCCATATGTAGAAAACTGAAACTGGAACCCTTCCTTACACCTTATGTGAAAATTAACTTGAGATGGATTAGAGACTTAAATGTTAAACCTAAAACCATAAAAACCTGAGAAGAAAACCTAGGCAATACCATTCAGGACATAAGCGTGGGAAAGGACTTCATGTCTAAAACACCAAAAGCAATGGCAACAAAAGTCAAAGTTGACAAATGGGATCTAATTAAACTAAAGAGCTTCTGCACAGCAAAAGAAACTACCATCAGAGTGAACAGGCAACCTACAGAATGGGAGAAAATTTTTGCAATCTTCTCATCTGACAAAGGGTTAATATCCAGAATCTATGAATAACTCAAACAAATTTACAAGAAAAAAAAACCCATCAAAAAGTGGGTGAAGGATATGAAGAGACACTTCTCAAAAGAAGACATTCATACAGCCAACAGACACATGAAAAAATGCTCATCATCACTGGCCATCAGAGAAATGCAAATCAAAACCACAATGAGATACCATCTCACAACAGTTAGAATGGTGATCATTAAAAAGTCAGGAAACAACAGGTGCTGGAGAGGATGTGGAGAAACAGGAACACTTTTACACTGTTGGTGGGACTGTAAACTAGTTCAACCATTGTGGAAGACAGTGTGGCGATTCCTCAAGGATCTAGAACTAGAAATACCATTTGACTCAGCCATCCCATTACTGGGTATATACCCAAAGGATTATAAATCATGCTGCTATAAAGACACATGCACACGTATGTCTATTGCAGCACTATTCACAATAGCCAAGACTTGGAACCAACCCAAATGTCCATCAATGACAGACTGGATTAAAAAAATGTGGCACATATACACCATGGAATACTATGCAGCCATAAAAAAAGATGCGTTTATGTCCTTTGCAGGGACATGGATACAGCTGGAAACCATCATTCTCAGCAAACTATCACAAGAACAGAAAACCAAACACCACATGTTCACACTCATAGGTGGGAATTGAACAATGAGCACTGGGACACAGGAAGTGGAACATCACACACTGGGGCCTGTCATGAGGTGAGGGGAGGTGGGAAGATTAGCATTAGGAGATATACCTAATATAAATGATGAATTAATGGGTGTAGCACACCAGCATGGCACATGTATACATATGTAACAAACCTGCACGTTGTGCCCATGTACACTAGAACTTAAAGTATAATAAAAAATAAAAAAAATTTATAAAAAGCTTTTCCTTTATAAATTAGGCAGTCTCAGGTATGTCTTTACTAGGAGTGTGAAAACAGACTAATACACATTGTAAGTTATTTTATTTTACCCTATGCTAATCATTAAGAACTCATTGTGCAACATTTGCAGAAAATCTGTTATATGGGATCCCTGGAAAACAATTGCCTACTTTTTCTTTACTTTGTCCCTAGATTTTCCAAACAAAACTTCAAGTTAACCGTTTAGTGAACTTACTACATGCTAGGCAGCAATCAAAGCATTTTACAAATATAAATTAATTTAATCCATCATTTACATCAGGTATAACTCCCAATGCAATGACGAGTTGATGGGTGCTGACGAGTTGATGGGTGCAGCACACCAACATCGCACAAGTATACATATGTAACAAACCTGCACGTTATGCACATGTACCCTAGAACTTAAAGTATAATAATAATAAATAAATAAAATTTAATCCTCATAATAATCATGGGAGGTGATCCCTATTTGACCAATGAGGAAACCAAGGCACTAAGATTTAAGAAATGTTTCTAATATGTCATATGTAATACACTGACGTTAGGATTCAAGCCAAGGCTGTTTGAATACTAAGTCCTAAGTGCTAGCTACTAAGTGCTAAGGGAGTCTTTGTGTGGCTCCATTATATTCCTAAATTTTATACCTGCTGGAGAAGGTACCACTCGACATTCCACAAGATTAATATTTGGGGAAACTTTTTTGCTAATGATGTATAACAAAATTAAAAATAAATTTCTAAAAAATGTATATTGACTCTTCTTTCCTCTGCCAGCTTCTGTCTCTCCCTGCTCCTAGTGCCCCACCCTCCCAAGACCCTTGGCAGAAAACCTTCTTGAAAGCATCTTATTGAACACCATTTTCAATTCCACCTTTCATAGTCTCCTTAAGGTCAACTCCAGTCAGGCATTCTCTCTTGTTATTATTACCAGTAACTTCCAAGTCAGTAAATCAAGCGCACAATCCTCAGATTTTTTTACCTTACTTGATCTTTTAGGAGAATTTGACACATTTTAATTTACTTTTCCTGGAAATCTTTGCCTCAGTGGCTTCCAGGACATCCCTCTGCTGCTTCCTACCTCCTTTGTCACGCCACCTCCATCTCCTTTACCGACAACACACTTCCCATAGCCAGTCCACAGGGGTATGTGGGGCTGACTCTGTCTTTCACCAGTAATTGTCCAGTTCTGTTTTGAGTATTATTTTCTCTGACCAAAGCAACTGATTCAAGCATAAGCACCTGACTCCAACACTCTTCTGATACAAGTTTTGAAAAAGAGGCACATGTTTTTAAGACCATAGGTGCCAAGCATGATATAAACTTGGAGCTTTTAAGGCTAGCTCTACCTCCATATGGATGCAGTCTGCTTGAGAATTCAGCCAGTTAGTGAAAAAGAAAGAAAGGGCAGAAAGGGAAAGACCAGCATAGAACGACACTCTTCGGGAAATTGCTAAAACAGCTGGATGGAGTCAGAGAAAAACTAATCTAGACCTGGACTTTCCTATTACATGAATCAGTAAATTAACCACCCCAGGAATACTTGAACACTTTGTAAATTTTAAATTGTGTTTCTTTTACTTGATTTTTTTTAACTTTTCCTTTATTCTTTGAGTGTTCATGTATTATTCTCTGTATCTCTCATCTTAACCTTTATGAAATAGAAGTTTTAGAAATCTTCTTCTTTCAACCGTCACTGCATCTCTCCCCACACCCAATTCACACATACAAGTCCTCAGTATTTAATTAAAAGAGAAAATATGCTCTAGCATTTCCTGAAGTCATGCTGTGGGGAAGGGTATAAAAATATTCTGAGGCAAATTTTCTCATAGCCTTTGTATTAGGTAAACTACATTTCTATATAGACAATTTCAGACCTGATCTTAATGGCATAAATATTGTATTTCTAACACTTGTATTCTTGCGTCTTTTTATTCCTAAGGTAGTAATATTAATAAAGGGCTTGTATGACTATCTAGCAAGCCATTTAATAAACTAACACCGGGAATGTGATATTCAGTCCTGGGCCTGGCCTCTATGAATTTTTAGAGGATAAGGTAAAATGAATCTCTTTATCCCACTTCTATTGACTACATTGTCTAAGAGAAGTGAATGCAGATGGCCTTGACCCACTATTTTATTTAAGAGGCCCAATCAAACAACATATATTCAAAATATTGTTTTTATATTGTATACAAACATAAAATGGCAACATTTCCAAACTGTAGCTAGAACAAAGTTGATGGGTGAGATACTATTTTGTAAATATTTTTCACACCTCATAGTCATTCAAATAGGTACACTTCCCTTTGGACTCGTAAAGAAAAAAATAGAAACAAAAAATGGCACGTCACATGCAAAGAACAAATACTATCGGAATTATTACGTAAGTAGAATCAATGAACACTCAAGGAATGAAAGGAGATTGTTATTAACTGCATTTCAGGTCAGTACTTTTGAACAAAAAAGGATAATCCTAGTGTCTTCTGGTAATCTCACATTCGCTAAGTTCATTTTGGAGGTTGTTGATACTGTCAAAAATGATGCTGTATAATTTATGGAAGGTATGTGGGTAGAAGGTGGAAGTTGGAAACCCATTTCTTGAAAATATTTTACTAAAATGTTTTCCATTGCATCTTGTTACTTTTTATTTCTAATATGTGTTTCATTAAAAAACCAAAAAACTAACACCTCAAAATTTTTTTCTTTTTCTCATTCATCACCCCTGGTCTTCTGC
The DNA here is from genome assembly GCF_043159975.1 of Macaca nemestrina. NCBI lineage: Eukaryota > Metazoa > Chordata > Mammalia > Primates > Cercopithecidae > Macaca > Macaca nemestrina. The sequence goes on along the minus strand of NC_092132.1, from coordinate 140,522,471 downwards.
TACATTTTGACACATCTATCAGGGTAGTTTTGCATAAGTTGTTCATACTACATTTTTCTACCATGCATTTTCTGATACTTTGTTTCAAATAACAACATCTTAAAAAGAGATCTTCATGTTGCACTTTAAACACAATTATAAACAGTTGGTGCAAAGTTTTCTAATTTATTTTTATGCATGTTTCCTCTAAACTATATGTAACATAACTTGTTTAGTTGCGGAAGTAAAATTTGCAAATGTATTCAACTAGTAGTGTCATCTCCTAGTACCAGTTAAGTACAAGTTCCACATCAAATTTCAAATTTTTTCTCTATTTTAAAAATATTCTATTTTGAATATCACTTAAATATCATACTGAAAGTGATTTTAAAAGTACATATATTTACATTTTCTAACCTAAAAAATCTTATACAGAAACCATTTTAAATGGAGAATGTATTATCTCATTAAAATATTAAGAGTTTCTATCTTTTCTTGAGTACCTCCTAATATATTTACTTATCCTACCGCTTATGCTTTTTTAATAAGAATATCTGAGCTATGCTTATTGACCTTTAGGTTTTATATAAAAATATTTTATATTTCATCTTGATAACAGTAAGATTTCATGTTTCTGAAATCCATTTAGTGGAAACATGCTTTTAGTGTTATAAATCAGTGAATTAAATGCTGAACAAGAATAAATGTCAAAATAAACAATTTTAAAAATTATATAATTGTTTCATTACAACATCATAATAAATTGTGAAATTCTTAGGCAACTGCGTTACTATTGATTTTTGTTTTATAGCTAATGTATATGGAATGCTTGGAATTGCTTGCTTTGAAGAGTATTATTTGTGGTTCCCAAAGAAGTATCACAGAGAGTTTGGTTTCTGAAAAAGACGACCAGATAAGGGATTTGGATTAAAGCTCTTATATAACAAATGATGACCTAGTTTATTATGCAATAGATAATTCTTCCAAATTCCAGACAACAAAGACTTATTTTTTGTTCATGCTCATTTCCAGCATGGGTCAGGAAACATGCTTCAATTACTGTAATCACCCAGAGATTCAAATGATGAAGGCTTCATCTCAACACAGTCTTTCAAGATTGTGGCAACAAGAGAAAGGGATATGGCCAACTGAGCACTGCCTCATCATTCATTTGGAAGCAACACATCACATTTTATTTCATTAGCAAATGAAAATAACATTGCCCAGTCTGTTTTCAGACATGTAGGAATGAACAATCCCACTGCTAAACATAAGGATTATTGGTTAACAGCATGAACGGCACCATGCCTCTCAAAGGCCATGGTGGAGAAACAAATCCTGGACTTGTTTTCTCATGTAAACAGTTATAAAACCGGACAAAATATTTGTTGTAATTGTCTTTCAGATATTAGACAAAAGACAACAGGATGGTGATCTCTGAGAGAAAGAAATACAAAGTGAATCCCACATTTATTACATCATCTTCCTAAGGACCACTTGCAAATCACAGTACAGGGAAACAGAGCCCATTGGTGTTGACAGGTAGCAGGAGGAGAGATGAGATTTCAGGAAATTGATGTGGATAGAATTTGCGGTGCAATGAAATGGAGAAAGGGAACTGAGCTTACAAGGCTCTCCAGAAAACTTACAGAAGCACTCTTAAATCTTTGTACAAATACTGCATTGTACATGCACAGGGTGATACTATATGATAATTATTAAAGACTACTAGGGAATGTGTGAGATGAACAAAGGTTATCAATGCAAAATTCTAGATATTGGGCTTCCAACCAGAGTGCTGGTATTTCCCTAAGCACCCTGGACATGAAATTGTGGCCCCTGAGTGCCACAGTTTAGAACTAAAACTCTTTGGACCCTGAAATAGTAGCTATTTTAGATTCAGTCTAGAAAGTCTAAAATGGTACTTGAACAGGAGCAAGTCAATATGCCAATAAACTAACTTCCTGCTTTGAGAGTTTTTTTTTTTTTTTAAGAGAGACAATGACGTTTATTCTTTCCAAAAATTACTAGATGTGCAAAACTGTGGGAAAATTGACACTAACCAGGAGAAACAATCAGCAATAGAATTGGGCCCAGATTTGCTCCATATGCTAGAGTTAGCAAAGATATGAAGACGTTATTATAAAGATGTTCAAAGATGTAAAGGAAGATGGACATAATGAATGAACAGAATAGGAATCCTAGCAAAGAAATTGATTTTAAAAATAAGAAAAGAAATAAAATTAAATGCATAGAGCTGAAAAATTCAATATGTTAAGTGAAAAAATCAGCAAATGGACTAAATTAGCATATTCTAATTCCTTCTGAAGAAGAAAGAATTAGTGAACTTGAAAAGGTGTGTATAACAACTCTCCAAATGAAACAACGGAGAGAAATGAAGACTAGGAAAAGCATAAATACAACGTCCATGAACCTGTGAAACAATTAAAAGAGGCTGAGCTAAAAAGCCAATACTGGAGATTAAATTGAACATTAAAAAGTACTCAATTGATGAAACAGAGCAGGAATGGAGGATAAAATAAACAACAGATAGAGGAGATGTACAGGAAACAGCGAGATGACAAATGAAAATACATCAATAATTGCATTTTCAATATAAATGGACAGACACTAAACACTACATTTTATAAACATTTATAAAATGTTTATAAAAACAAAAATTTAAAGTTCAGAAATCTTACAAGAAATACATTTTAAATATAAAAACAGACATGCTAAAATATATGACGGCAAACGTTTTAATAAGATATTAGGATAGTTATATTAAAACTGCTAAGTGAACCTCAAAACAAGGAGGATAAAGAGACTTAAAAAGCTACTTTGTAATGAGAATAATATTGAAAAAAAGAGTTTCAAACAATTCACATAAAAAGTGAGAGAATATATATAGAATAAATAGATAAATCCAGTATAACACAATTTTGATATGTTAACTGAAAAATTATACAGACAGGTAAGTGACCTGGAATAGTTAACACAATCTTTAAAAAGAACAAAATTGAAGCACTTTACCTGTTTTAAAGACATACTATCAAACTACATTAATGAAGACACTGTGATATTGTATAACGATAGATAATACATCGGTTTATCAGAATAGCGAGTCCATAAATAGACTCAGTGCATGTAGTCACATGTACATGGTTCAACTGATTCTTTTACAAGGATGCCAATTTTATGGAGAAAAGAAAGTGTGTTCAACAAATGTAGCTGAAACACTTGAGCATACATGTTCTTCTAATTTAAATTTACTGACATTCCTGACAGAGAGGAGACTGTAAATGAAACACACAAATTCATAATGAAATAATGAAAGACACAGACTCAAGAAACTCAATGTATGCCCAGCCTACTCCCAAGAATTAAAATCCTCACCTACGCACATCTTAGTGAATATGCAGAACACCAAAATAAAAAAAGAAACAACACTGAGAAAATAAAGATAAATTACCTTCAAAGAGCAATATGTAACCTGATATTGACCTCTCAATATGAAACTGAAATAAAATAATGGAATATGGTGTGCCTTGCCAGGGCTGCTACAATAAAGACCACCATCTGGGTGACTTAAACCACAGAAATGTAAACACCGCAATTCTGGAGGCTAGATGTCTAAAATAAAGGTGTCAGCAGAAACAGTTCCTTCTTAAAGGCTCTGAGAAAAGGATTTGTTCTAGACTTCTTTTCTTCCAATATCTCTTCACATCATCTTCCCTTTTGATTTATCTGTGTGTCCAAATTTCCTGATTTTTACAAGGACAGGGGTCATACTGTATGGTCCACCCTATTAACCTCATTTTAGCTCGGATAGTTTTGTTGCCAAATAAGATCCTATACCAAAATAAGGACACATTTTGGTACTGAACATTAAGACTTCAACATATTAATTTTGGGGTGGGTTGAGGGGCATATCATTCAACCTATAAAAGATATCTTCAATGGTCTAGAAGAAAAAAATGTTAAATACCAATCTCTTGGATTTTATGTCTAGCAAAATTATCGTCCAAGGTTGAATGCCCAAAGATATTTACAGACTAATAAAACCTGAGAGAACTAATCATAAACAAATTTATGTGAAGAAAATTATAAAAGACTATTTTCATAAAAAAGGAAATGAAGACTGCACAAAAATCAGAGATATGGGAAGGAATCCTTTTTAACTGTAGTGGGAAAATGTGAGGAGATGTAAGAAGTACTGAATATAAAAAGCAATAATAGTGTCTCAGTTTGAGAAATATAGGGAAAAATGCACATAAGTAATGGTATATAAACTGGGAAAAGAATAAATTAGAGGTTATGCATTCTGAGGTTGCATTATCCCAAACAATCTTAGATACAAAGTAATAGACTTTTGTAAATCAAGTTTTTACTGTTCCTTTTAGCATAACTACTAAAATAACAGAAGAATTCTAAATTAGTATGTTTAAAAACATAATTAATAAAAATAACAGACAATCCAAAAAATGCTACAAGGCAAGAGAACAAAACAAAAAAGGAGGTAGAAAAGAACATGAAATACTCAAATATGTCACTAATTACACTAAACACAAATGGACTAAACACTCCAGGTTAAAAGTCAATTATTATCCAGCCAGATATAAAAACAAATTCAATCATTGGGAGTTTATATCACACAAGACTAAAACATAAAATTCAAAAATAATTAAATTGATGAGATAGGAAATGATATATTATGCAAATACTAAATGGAACTGTGCTGGTATACCTGTAGTTACAAAGCATTACTGTATCTATTAGGTGTTATTCATAACAACAAAAACTAGAATCACCATGAATCTATTTCAAATTTTGCATCATTACGAATGCATGCTTTTCAAAACACAAAGCAACATTGGACCAAACAATAGAAAGAAAACATCAAATCCTGTATCTTAATAGGAGATTACAAAATGCTTTCTCAGTAGTACACACAAAAAAGTAAATTATGAAACAAAACATTATTATCAGCGTTAACATACTGGTCACATACAGAACCTTAATCCAACTACCATAAAGTACTCCTTTTCAATTGAATATTTTACAAGGCAGGTTATAATTCTGGCATAATGCAAATTTTAACATATTACATCATGGAAATTACACAACTTTTTATCTGGCCACAGCATGATTAATATTGAAATGAAAAACAAAAAAAGTAGTAAGTTTTATGTTTGTAATTTAAAAACTGTAAAATAAGCCATGAACCAAATTCTAAATAATTGTAATTAGAAAGTGTTTCAAACTGAATAATTACAATATTATTGTCAAAACTTGTGAAATATTACCAAGTCAGTACTAAGAAATGTATGTCCTTAAATGACTATATTAGAAATCTTAATATTAGTAGTCCAACATTTAAGTTGACAAGTTAGAAATTAATACATATAAAAGGACAAAAACACAAATTCTCAAAATATATGCAGTAATGGGTCCCCCACCAGGTTACTCAAGGGCATATGTCCACTGCTTGAACCCTTCTGGCTTCCAGTGGGTAGGGCACCAAGACCATGGTACCCAGCCTAGGAGCAGGTGTCAGACCCCAAACATTACAAAGAGCATCTGAGATGCTATCAAGCAAAACGGTCTCATTGCTAAACCACAGTACACAAAGAGCCAGAATATTAGCTTAAAAGCAATTTAGAGACGGGGGCAGTGAGGATCTCCAAAGCTGTCCTGCACCATCCAGGAGTGCCTTGTATGTAAGTCCTAATAAACTCACAAACACATCAAGCTGGACTTGTCCAAGTCATTCTTTGGTCTCCGAGCTCCTTCCTAGTTTTGGGGGGCAGGACACATTCCATCAGCAAGGTTTTTGTGTAACGACTGGTATACAGACAAGGATCGTAGAGACTAAGCAGTAAGTCACTGGGAAGGAGCATCTGTGGGGGAAATGCCAGGGTGGTCAGCAACATGCATGTGGGGTGGAGTTGCCTGGCTGCTTGACTTCTGTGGATTGCCAGGTGAGTACAGGGACACTTGGAAAATGCCAGTGGGGACTAGGGACCTATCGCAAAAAGCTATGATATTAAAGAATCATAAGAATACCAAATGTGCTGTTGTTGCAGCAAGGCTGGCTACTGAGAGCAGGGAAGGAAGAAAGGATTGAAACTCCTGCAAAAGATCGAAGGCATGCCAGATTTTCTAGAAATTCAGATGGTTACATATTATAGCCCTTTCTTGTGCACGTATTTTAACTGATGAGCAAGTTAGAACAACAAAAAAATCAGAGCTCAAACGGTTAACCTGCAAGTATAGAGTTAAGTAAAATATTTTAAAGCTATCTGTTTCCTTTCCTTTTTTTTTTTTTTTTTTTTTTTCCTCCTTTCGTTTGTTGTTATTGTTGTTGTTGTTTCTGAGACGGAGTCTCGCTCTGTCGCCCAGGCTGGAGTGAGTGGCGCGATCTCGGCTCACTGCAAGCTCCACCTCCCGGGTTCCCGCCATTCTCCTGCCTCAGCCTCCGAGTAGCTGGGACTACAGGCGCCCGCCACCGCGCCGGGCTAATTTTTTTTTGTATTTTTAACCTCGTGATCCGTCCACCTCGGCCTCCCAAAGTGCTGGGATTACAGGCGTGAGCCACCGCACCCCGTGGCTCTGTTTCCTTTTCTATCTGCTTTGAGTCTGTTTATAAATTACTAGTCTTGAGATAAAACTCACTGTTAATGTTACTGCCAAATCAAGGCCACTTGGAGATTTTGTTTTTCTTCTTTTTTTTTTTTTTCTTTTTTGAGAGGAAGTCTCACTCTGTCACCCAGGCTGGAGTGTAGTGGGTGATGCCGGCTCACTGCAACCTCTTCCTCCTGGGTTCAAGTGATTCTCCTGCCTCAGCCTCCTGAGTAGCTGGGATTACAGGCATGAGCCATCACACCCAGCTAATTTTTGTGGTTTCTGTAGAGACGGGGTTTCAACATGTTGGCCACACGGTCTCAAACTCCTGACCTCAGATGATCTGCCTGCCTTGGCCTCCTAAAGTGCTGGGATTACAGGCATGAGCCACTGTGGCTGGCCGATTTTGTTTTTCTTATACAGTTCAGTCAGTTCTAGCTAAATGTAAACATTGAAAACATTTGAAGCTAAAGGAAATAAAAAGTAAAAGAGATTTTTAGAATACAACTGCTATAGCACCTGCCTTACTCAAAATTTTGGTCCATAGCCTTCAATAGATTATCTATTGAGGTTAGCAAACCATGTGAACAGGTCCCAATTAGTTAGAAATAATTTAGATACAGTTGTCTTTTGTAAAATAATGAGTTTATGATGCTTTCTCATGATTATAGTTCCGAGATAAAGGCTATTGGATCTTTTTTTTTTTTTGATATTTTGATAAGCAAGGCTAATTTGATACTACTGGTTAAGTGAAAACAGATGAATTTTCTGAATCAGCAGCAAAAATGCCCATGTGTGCCCAGGCAGGCAGTAAATGTAAAGCAATATCATCTGCCAGGGGGCCACTCTAAAACCACCCAAACAATCCAGAAATTATATAAGATACAAATTCTCAGCTCAGCCGAAAGCCCCCTTTTCAAAAGTTCCGTGCGTTCTGTGAAAAAGCCAGATGGCATCTAGAGAATGACGGTAAATTATCATAACCTAAGCAATGTGGTGCCCCCTGTACATGCAGCCATATCCAATATTGCTCAATTGTTAAAACAAGTGGTCCTTAAGCTAGAAAGCATCCACACTGTGAATGACTCAGGCTAACACCTTTTCTAGTATCCCTTTAGCAAAAGATTCACAAGACCAGTTTGCCTTTGCTTAGGAGGGCCTACAATGGACTTTCCAGGAGCTACCACAAAGGTACCTGCACAGCCCCACTACCTGTCACAGTCTGGTTGCACAGGACCTGTCTAGACTCTCTTTAACCACCTCAGTCTCCCTGTTTTACCACATTAATGATAACATGCTAACTTCAGAGTATCTTACAAATCAGGAGACTGCAATACAAATAGTCATGGATGGCCTGAAAGACAGGAAATGGGAAGGTAATCCCCAAAATATATAGGGGCTTAGCATAGTCATCAAGTTCCTGAGAGTTCCCAGATGGGTAAGACATGAAACATACTCTAAGTGTCATTGGTAACACGATACACAGCAGCCTGTTCCCCACACAGAAAACTAACTCCAGGTTTTCTTATACTTACTGGGCAACTGGAAGATACTCATTCCTCACTTGGTATAAACCCTCTACCCATTTTACACCCGAATAAATAAAAAGTAAAAAAAAAAAAAGAAAAATCATCACTGCACATATACAGAGCAAGAGGTATTTGATGAACCAAAAATATCGGTGAAACTAGCCCAAGCACTAGGGGCCTCTCTGCCACAGCACTCTTTTGTATTAGAAGTCAATAGAGATGCCACAGAGATATAATGAGATTTGTGGCAAAAATAACCAATGAGAATGGTACCTGCAGGGTTTTTGTCTCAATTATGGAAGGAGGCAGAATCCCACCAAACAGTCCTAGAGCAACAACTATTGGCCACGTATAGGGCCTTGTAACAAGTAGAGCCCATCACCAAAAACAGACTGTCACAATAAAAATCCCATAAAAGGGTGAGGGCGAGTTGAAGGCCTCCTAGCCAAGCCCACCTCCAGGGTGGCATAATTACACAACCTGCAGAAATGATACACTTATCTATAACAAGAGTGTCCTGGTCACTAGTCCTTTAAGCACTGCAGGAAGTGCTTGGACCTATTCACTCTGAATGCAGGGATGGGGCCAGCATGGCAGTGGAGCCACCTACCAGGCCAACCACCGTATGGGGACCCCACTGATAACACTAGGGCCTGGTACACTGAGGAGTCTAGAAAGGAGGTATCCAACACTGGGCACTAGAACAAAATATAGACTGGCGGTTCCATTTATCATATAACCTGACATGCCCAGTCTCAATGGAAAAAAAAAAAAAAAAAAAAAAGAATGACCTGTTAAAAACTGAATTGCCTGTACTCTCCCAGGAATGCTCTTTAAGGCTCTGGACTAAGAATCTCCCTAAAGGGATACAAACTTAAAATAAGTCACCCACTACCACACATGGCATCGCTCCCTATGTAGGGTTGGCATGGCCTTTAAAATAGGCCTGACAAACTCTCAGGGTCACCTTTGAAACTCCGAGCTATGCTCCTGAAACAGGTGGCCAGACTGTGCTCCTGAGAACACCAATGGATCTGCCAAGTGGCGATGGCTATCTGAACCTGAATTTGAGCCTGGACACTGCCCCCATACTAGATGGGTTTTATGGCACTGGAGGGTGCCATGAAGACTGCCAGAAGGGAGGTGGTTCCAGCTATGCTTGGTAGAGGTCTAAGAGACTTACAATATCAACATGAGGCAGCACCAATACCTGCAGAGCAGTCATAAAGTGGATAGTGTTTGCAAGGCCTGAATTTAGCAAGTGGCTATTAATGCCCCCTCCTAGGGAGGGAAGCCATGTGTGGCACTCTAAGCCACGCCTGAGGCCCACAGTGGCCTCCTTTATAGGGCCAACGGGAGAAAACACAATGGTAATAATGTTACAAAAATGGATACATGTATGAGGGCCCCCTACTAAACACCTGTGTTTTCAACTATAGATTGTTGTTCCTTCTACCATGGCAGCTGCTCATGTCTTTGTGGATTGGTCTGTGACTACAACAGCAATCAGCAACAAGTTCAATTGTTGGGTGTATTGATACCTCCCCCTATCAAATGGTAATACTGTGCTTACCTTATTTTAAGCCTTAAAATACTGTGCTTTTCTAATGACAGAACTAGAGTGACTGTTTCAATAGAAATAGTAATTATACAACTCAGGCTCACTGGAGATTGTATCCACCCAGAGGTGGGTGGGCATCTGCAAACACCAAATCAACAGAGAACCAACATAAGCTCTTAAAGGCTTTGATATGGTTTGACTGTGTCCCCACCCAAATCTCACCCTGAATTGTAATAATCTCCATGTGACAAGGGCAGGGCCAGGTGGAGATAACTGAATCATGGGGGTGCTTCCCCAATATTGTTCTCATGGTAGTGAATAAGTCTCACAAGATCTGATGGTTTTACAAATGGGAGTTCCTCTACACAAGCTCTCTTGCCTGCTGCTAATACGTCCCTTTGCTCTTCCTTCATTTTCCGCCATGATTGTGAGGCCTCCCCAGTCATGTAGAACTGTGAGTCAATTAAACATCTTTCCTTTTTAAATTACCCAGACTTGGGCATGTCTTTATTAGCAGCATGAAAACAGACTAATACACCTGTTATAATTATATCCCTGATAAACAAAGTAGTTTTACAGATACCTTAAATTATTTATTAACTCAGAGTTGTCATATAGCCCAATTAGGTTTTTCTGACTCATTCTCAAATTGGTTACATACCTAACCGCAAATTGGAGAGATGTTTTACTAGCAGGCATCATAAATACAGTTAGTTTCTCCTTTGTATGCTGCTAAGTATACTGTAGATGTGGCCTGTATGCACAAGCCGTGGGTACACTTATAGGCCTGTATAGTTCTTCCTCTCATACTCTACTCAGGGACTCTCACACAAAATTGGAGGAAAGAATACAAAAGCTAGAGAACAGGATGGACTGTAGTGTTACAGATTCCACACAAATTTGCTTAAGGGCGTACGTCCACTGATTGAACCCTGAAGGCTGTGCAGTGACCCAAGGCCGTGATGCCCAGCCAAGCAGCAGGTTTCCCTGAGAATCCACACATCCTGCAGAGCATCTGAGAACCTACCAGGAAAATCAGTCTTACTGCTCAAGCACAGTAGGCAAAGAACCAGAAAATTAGCTTAAAAGTGATTTAGAGACAGGAGGCAGTGAGGATCTCCAAAGCTGTCATGTTGCCATCCAGGAGTGCCCTGTATGGAAGCCCTAATAAACTCATCTACTCATCCAGCTGGACTCGTCCAACTCATGCTTTGGTCTCTCTGCTCCTTCTCAATTTGCAGAAGAGAAGAGAATATTACAGTATAAAAGTTTACAGTATGAAACTATTACAGTATGAAACTATTACAGTATGAAATATTACAGTATGAAATATTACAGTATGAAAGACAAGAACAGGAATTAATGAAATATAGCATAAAATATGTTAGATCAGTGATGACAAAAGTAGATGTGTTATAATAAGCAATAAAACTGACTATTGAGTGGCCAGGTGTGATGGTTCATGCCTATAATCCCAGCATTTTTGGAGGCCGAGAAGGGTGGATCACCTGAGGTCAGAAGTTCAAGACCAGCCTGGTCAACATGGTAAAACCCCGTCTCTACTAAAAATACAAAAATTAGCTGAGAAGGGAGGCAGGTGCCTGTAATCCCAGCTACTTGGGAGGCAGCGACAGGAGAATCACTTGAACCCAGGAGGTGGAGTTTGCAGTGAACTGAGATCGTGCCACTACACTCCAGCCTGGGCAACAAAGAGCAAAACTTCATCTCAAGAAAAAAAAAAAAAAAAAAAAGACTAATGTGTCGTAAAGAAAAAAATTAAACATTCACAAATAATAGTAATAAAAACACATTATTACAAATATTGCAGGTATTAAAATGGTATAAATATTTCACGGCAACTTTATATTATAAATCTAAAACTTTTGTTGATGTGAGTAGATGCCTACAAAATATTACCAAATTGACTTAATAAGCAATAGAAAACCTGGATACTTCTGTAGTATTATAGAAATTACAGAAATAGTTAAAAATTTTTACATGTACACACACACACACACAGATTCTAGGTTTTCTGGAAGAAAATAATTAGAAAATTATACCTCTTACTGAGAACAGAATAAAAATGGGAACACTCTTCAACTGATTTCATAAGGTTAGTAGAATTTTGCCACAGAACTCAACAGAGATAATACATGAAATAAAAATTGCAAGATAATTTTTCTCATAAAATTAAAATCCTATGCACAACATTTTCACACTATATTTACTCTGGGAATATAAAGGTGGTTTATACTAGAAAAATCAATAAATATTTTAACTACCTTGAGAGTTTGAAAGAGAACACAGAATATTATCGCAGCATAGTTACAAAAATTGTTTCACAAAATTTACCACCACCCATGAGAAAAGCGTTTACCAAACTTGCCATCCTAACCTCTAAAGGAATCTACATATATGTATTAAACACTTGATAACAGTGAAATATTGAAAGCTTTCCCTGTGAACTAAGAAAGGAGAAAACAATGCCTATTAAGTTATATTCCACATTATTCTGGAGGTCCTAACCAGAGGAATAAAACTGGAATGAAATAAAAGTATTGAATATTTTTAGAACTAGAAAGAAACAAACAAAGCTAAGTTACTCACAGATGAAATGACTCTATGTAAAAACTCCAAGGAATTCACAAAGAAACACTTAGAGGTAACACGTGAACTTACCAAGGTCTCTGAATACAAGGCCAATATGTAAATACCAATTTATATTAGAAAACGAAAGGTAAATGACGTTATGTGCATTATGCACAGTAGAATTAGAGATAAAACTATCATCATTTTCTTTTTTTTTTTTTTTTTTTTGAGACGGAGTCTCGCTCTGCCGCCCACTCTGGAGTGCAGTGGCGCGATCTCGGATCTCGGCTCACTGCAACCTCCGCCTCCCGGGTTCATGCCATTCTCCTGCCTCAGCCTCCCGAGTAGCTGGGACTACAGGCGCCCGCCACCTCGCCCGGCTAATTTTTTGTATTTTTTTTTTTAGTAGAGCTGGGGTTTCATCGTGTTAGCCAGGATGGTCTCGATCTTCTGACCTCGTGATCTGCCCGTCTCGGCCTCCCAAAGTGCTGGGATCACAGGCTTGAGCCACCGCGCCCGGCCCATCATTTTCATATAATTCCACGAATAACAAAGAATCTTAAAAAAATCATTCTAATGATTAAAAAATGTCACAGATTCATGTATATTTAAGAGTAACTACTGATTTTAGGATTTTGATCTGAGTGTAGTTTTACATAGGGAAATGTGTACAGATTATCTGTGATCTCATATCAGCAGGAGATAAAATATTGCCATCCCCAATAGCATTTTTATAACTCATACACTTATGGCCTGGATATAAATTAGAAACTAAGAAGCATTAATTTATTTTGAAGTCATATTTAAATCATTTTTTTTTTAGTCTTATGTAATCCAGAGTATTATCAATCAATTGAAAAGTCGTTTATTAAACATCCACTATGTTTCAGGCATTATTAGGCTAAATGATAAATATATCAAAATGAATAAGATATAAAGTTTCTGTACCAAAGAATATTATTATATATTGGAAATACTAAACACCATACAGAGCTGATCAACCCAAACCTACACGGATGGTTTGATTACGTTATCAATGCTCCTTCCTCACTAGAGGCATCACCGTCAACCTATGGGTCCTCAAAAGTACATTATTTAAAAGTAGCTAGCATTGTTTTGCATTAAAAACAGATATTTTCCGAATAAAGGAAAGCAGTGTTTAAGAAGAGAAGTACCTTAAACTATGTTTCTTCCATATGTAGGCTTAATCTTTCATGATTTTGGATCAGTTTACATGATATTACTAGAACAAAATGTGTTTAACAAAAGTGTCCCTCTAACTTAAAACTATACCAGAATATATAAGAGCATGAAGATTTAGTATTTTATAAAATATAGCATCCCAACACTAATGATTGGTATATCAATAAAATGTTTTATCATTATGTCTCCATCAACTAATATTGGCTAAGGGGTAGTAATTTTGTTTTTTAATTAGACTTCATAACATTTAAGTTTTTTTCAACCTATGTAATACAGCAAATGCTTTAGTCATGTATTTGCACTACAAAATTTTTCTACTTCAAGCAATCAATCAAATCTGGCTTTCAGCCGAGCGCATTGGCTCACACCTGTAATCCCAGCACTTTGGGAGGTCAAGGGGGGCGGATCACGAGGTCAGGAGATGGAGACTATCCTGGCTAACACAGTGAAACCCTGTCTCTACTAAAAATACAAAAAAAAAAAAAAATTAGCCAGGTGTGGTGGCACATGCCTGTAGTCCTAGCTACTTGGGAGGCTGAGGCAGGAGAATTGCTTGAACCCGGGAGGCGTAGGTTGCAGTGAGCTGAGATCACACCACTGCACTCTAGCCTGGGCAACAGAGCAAGACTCTGTCACTCTCTCAAAAATAAATAAATAAAATAAAAAATTTAGAAAATCTGACTTTCATTCTCATTACTCAGCTTCAATTGAATTTATCAATATCTACCATATACATTAAATTTTTTTCAAAATTCAATGGCTTCAGACCTCATTTCATGTGATCTCTCTCACTAGCATCTGACTCATTCAAACACTGTCTTCTTCCTTAAAAGCATTTCTCATAGTACTTTTGTGAAATCATACTCTCTTAACTTTTCTATCTTACTAATCATTTTGCCTGGATCCCTGCTCTCTCATCTTCTTTCTGTTCTCTAATATTTACATGTCGCAGAGCTCAGAGTAAAGACTCTTGAACCGTGTTGTATGTAAAAAATCTCCAGCATAAACGAAAAATGAATTTGAGGGCATGCCTTCTCTACTAATACTCGTTTATCTTGGAGCTCTCATTTAGGATCATGACTTTAAATAATATCTACATGTTGAATCCCAAATTCTCACCATGTCCAGTAATATTCACCTTGGAATCCACATTCCTAATTATATGACTAATTTAGAGATCTAATAGGCATTGGATGTTAGTCTGTCCCAATACAAATTTTGATTTGCACATGCTTGCCAATTTATTTTTTCTTTCTATAATCCTCTTATCAAATGGGGCCACAGTGCTCCCCAGTAATTTAGCCCTCTACCACTAGAGTTCCTTGTCTCAGGTTCCTTTTCTGTAATGACAATGTGAAAGGTTGGCTAACATGCTGTCCAGCAAAATAGCTTAAAATTACTTTAAAAACAACAATTTAATGCTTCAGGAAATTGTCTAAAGGACATGCAGCAAATGAAGAAATATTTATTGAAGAAAATTTATTAAAACAATAGAAGCAGAGAGAGTTTATATCATTTTAGCCATGAAGCCCTTTACTTCCTTCCCATCCCAGTCTAATATGATGGAAATTCCACTTTATGTAGGTACATCCAAGAACACAAGAATCCTTCATCTATCTCACAGTATCTTCCTAGCAGAGGGAGATGTTAGCATTTCTCAAGTCCAGTGGCCCTGGCACTGGTTCTTTCATAAGATGGAGGGTCCAGGCCAGGATAGGCTAGTCAAGAAGACTAAAGGCACTCCCCAACTCCTACCATGACAAGTGCTCAGTTCCTATGCAGAGATTTTACTGAGAGAAACTTACCACTTTTTCTGCTTTCAGATACAGAGCTGTAGTGCAGATATTTTGCCCAAGGAGAGAGGCAAGCTGTAAAACAGGGGACTGTGAAGCCTATTCAAATGAAAGCTTTATTTGCAACAGTGCTAGAAGAAGTTCAAACCTAAAGGTACTTTATAAAATAATGCTGTGATGAAAGTAATTAAAAGGAGACCAAAACTTCATCGGAGACATATTGCTAGGCTACAGGGTAGCTAGTTTAGCAAGAGAGCCAGGGAAAGAAACAGTTAAGAGCTCTGAGTCAGAACAAATTTTGAAACTGAGCTGAGAAACTATCCCTGGAAAAAAGTTGGGATTTAATTGGATCAGTCCATGGAGCAATTCATGCCCCAGAGCATTTCTGGAAACAACCGAAAATCAGCCAGCAATTGGTAGAGTTTATCAGCTGGATCTGGGTCAGGGAAAGAGAAGTCAAACAGAGCACTGCTAAAACCACTGTCAGTCTAGGGTGGCTGAGTACACATGCCTGAGACTGTACCCTCTGAGGAACTGTGGGTCAGGGAAGAGGCAAAGGATAAAAATAGACTTTAATACATTAATCCAGTTCATCATCAAACAAATAAACAAGTAAACAACAAGTTCTAAGAGTTGGGGAGTGGAGAAATCTAGAGCTGGGATTATCTAGATTTCTTAAAATATATTACCTCAACTTCCCAATGTTGAACAAAATTATAAGATAAATGTTTTAAAAACCACAGAAAAGTCTGACCCATAAATGAGGAAAAAAGCAGGCAATAGAAACTGCTTGTGAGAATGATAAAATGTCAGACTTAACCAAGATTTCAAAGTAAACTTTATAAATACGTTCAAATAATGGAAGAAAACTATTTAGAAGAATTAAATGCAAGTGTGATGAAATGTCTAATCAAATGGAAGATGTCAATAAAGATATATAAATTATAAGTGAATCACATGAAAATTCTGCAGTTGAGAATTATACTTACTGAAAAAAAAATTCCTAAAGTGTTCCACAGTAGATTTAAACTGGAAGAAAAAAAGAATTAATGATATTAAAGATAATAGAGATTATAAAATCTGCAGAGGGAAAAAAGAATGAAAAAAAAAATGAGAACTGTAGGACACCATTGAGGATGTGAACATGTGTGTAATAGGAATACTGGAGTAGAGGAAAGGAGAAGAAAATATATTCAAAAAAGTAATGACTAAAAATTCCTTAAAATGTATTGAAAAACAATAATGTACATATTCAGAAAACTCAGAGAACTTCAAATAAGATAAACACAAGGAGACCCACACATGGATGTATCATGCTAAAAATGATGAAAGTCAAAGACAAGGAGAAAATCTTGAAAGGAGCAAGAGGAAAATGACTCATTGGTTATAAGGAATGCTTAATAAGGTTAACAGCTGGCCTGTCATCAGAAACAACAGAGAAGTTAGCAGAACATCAAATTCAAAGTGTTCAGATTTAAAAAAAAAAAAAAAAAAAAAAAGCCAACCAAGAGGACTATAGGCAGCAAACTATCCTAAAAATGAAGGCAAGATAAAGGCATTCCCAGATAAACAAAGACTGAGCAAATGTGTTTCTAGCAGACCTGTGTTATAAGAAATGCAGAAAGGAAGTTCATCAGTCAGAAAGCAAGTACATTCTGAAAGTAATTCAAACTCACACAAAGAACCTAGTAAAGACAGTTATATAATCGTCGAAAACAGAATACATGCATATTTCTTCTGTTTTCTTCCCTTAACCGATTTTAAAGGCAAATGGATCCGTACAGTAAAGTTTTATTTGGCCTTAGAAAGGAATGGAGCAGTGATACATACTGCAACATTAATAACCCAGAAAACATATGGTTGGTGAAAAAGCCAGTCACAGAAGACTACATTTTATATGGTTGCATTTACATTAAATGCTCAGAATATACAAATCTTTGGAGGCAGAAAGTAGGTTAGTAATTGCCTAGAGGGGTGGATTAGGCCTTTCAGTGGTGAGAGTGAAAGGGTTCAGAGTTTCTTTTGGGGATAATGGAAAAATTCTGAAATTGACTGTGGTGGCACAGCTCTTGTTAATATATTAAAAACCACTGCATTGTATATTTAAATGGATGAATTGTATGGTATGTGAATTATATCTCAATAAACCAGTTAAAATATTTATTCATACCTTCTTTCTATAAACCAATCTTCTAGCAAGTTTCATTGATTCATCCTTCAACATATATCCAAAATAATAATCCTACGTTTCCAGAGTCCTCGTTTTTTCTTCTTTTTTTTAGATGGAGGTTCTTGTTGCCCAGACTGGAGTGCAATGGCACATTCTGGGCTCACTGTGACCTCCATGACCCAGGTTCAAGCGATTCTCCTGCCTCAGCCTCCCGAGTAGCTGGCATTACAGGCACCCACCACCATACCCAGCTATTTTTGTGTATTTAGTAGAGATGGGGTTTTACTATGTTGGCCAGGCTGGTCTCGAACTCCTGACCTCAGGCCATCCACCTGTCTCAGCCTCCCAAAGTGCTGGGATTACAAGCATGAGCCACCGCACTCGGCCCCTCTTTTGTCTCCTTTGTCAAAACCACTATCATCTCTATTTTGGACTGCTGAAATGCAAATCTTATGGGTACGTCTGCTTTCAGTCTTCTGGCTTTATTTCCCAAAAGATATTCTTCACACAGAAGCCAGAGTCATGTTTTTTTTAACTGAAAATCAAACTGTAAGACATTCCTTCTCAAATCTCTTCAACAGCTCCTTATATTACGCAGAACACATTCTACCTTTCCAACACGGTCTGGAAGACCTCTCTGGTTCTTGCTTCTCTTTCAGTACTCAGCTCAATCTCTGCTTTATTCTCAGTAATCCTTTTGCCGTTCCTTAACCACACTGACTTTGCTGCACACACAGGCTTTTACACTTTCTGATCCTTCACCCTGACGTGTTCTCAGCAGGATCTTCGTGTGTTTTGCTCATTGCTTTATTTAGCTTTTCACAATGAGCTGTCTGCTCAGAGAGCTCGGCCCTGACCACTATCTTCTTCCTGTGTCCTCTCTAGAGAAACTTGCTATGTCCTTTACATTGTTGCCTTACCTGACCATGATATCTGAAACAGTCCCACTCCTCCCATCACATTTTTCCACTTTAACCTACTGCGTCTTATCACTTCTGTTTGCCTGGCTATTTTTGAATACCTCACTAAAATATATGCTTCATTACTTCCAGGATTTATATCTGTGTGGCTTATCTCTGCATCTTCGGTGATATATACATATATATACACACACACACACACACACACATAAATACCACACTTTCTTTATTGATTCATCTATCAACAGACACTTCCAATGTTTTAATACCACAGTTCAATACTGTGAATACTGCTGCAGTGGACATGCAGATATCTTTATGAGGTGGAGACTTAATTTCCTTCAGATATGTACACAGAAGAGGGATTGTTGGATGACACATAAATCTTTTCATTTACTTAAGAATATCCAAACTTGTTCCACAGTGATTTCATCAATCTACGTTCCCACCAATTCCCACGAATATTGTACAAGGATTCCCTTCTCGTCACATACTCGTCAACACTTGTTAGGACTTGTCTTTTTGATATTAGCCACCCTGACAGGTATGAGGTGGTAAGTTACAGTGGTTTTGATTTGCATTTCTCTGATTACTGATATTGAATACCTTTTCATATATGTTTGAGTCATTTTTATGTCTGATTTGGAAAGATGTCTGTTAAAGTCCTTTACCCATTTTCAAATGCGGCTATTCATTTTTTTCTTGCTATTGAGCTGTGTTATACATTTTGACTATTGACCGTTATCAGCTACATGACCCAAATATATATTACTTTAATCAATATGCTGCCTTTTCATTTTGTTATTTCCTTTGCTGTGTTGAGAGCTTTTAGTTTGATACAATCTCAATTATTTTTACTTTTGTTGCCTGTGCATGTAACACTATCCAAAAAATCATTGCTAAGGTTAATGTCAAGGAGCTTTTCCCCTTATGTTTTCTTCTAAGAATTGTATGATTTGGGTATTCAGTTGAGATCTTCAATCCATTTTGAGTTGATTTTTGTGTATGGTAGGCTATAAGGCTCTAATTTCATTCTTTGGTATGTATCATTTGGAATTGTACACAACACCTCAACTTACATCTCACTGTGTGAAACTCACACTTGTCTGCAAGGAAAATGTGTAACCTTGAGCTGGGCAGTTGGTTATATGTCCATCTAGAACTTGAGACTGTATTACTAAAAAAGAATGGCAAAAATAATAATGAGAAGAGAGAAACTAAGGGTGTCTGAAACATCGCACAAATGTTTTTATATCGGAAATTAATCCTGATTATATTTCAGACTTCCAAGAAGCCCAAAAACAAAGTTCATGTGCTTCTTTCTATGATTCTTTTAGCTAGTAATTACTGGACTCCATATCCTGTAGGATTCCTCAACGTAATCACAATCCCGAAATTTTATCTAAAAAAATAAAAATAAATAAAAATAAAATAAATTAAAAAATAAAAAAAATAAAAAAATAAAAAAATACTGATCCTTTTGCCTGTAAATGAAGTAGAGGAAAGCTAAAAGAAGATACTTTTTAATGACCCTTTGGTCACACTTTGTGTAAACATAGTGTTAATAGGGGGTAATACAAAATCCTTATGGCCTGTAGAGAAATGTCATTTAATCAACTGTATTTAAAATCAAAGCACATATATAAAGTGATACTTTCTAAAAAAATACTGGAAAGTGAAAATATTTCTTCATAAATTTTCATGTAGGTAGTGGTTTACAGTAAAAACAGAAAATAGGTAATTGTATTATCTTTTTATTTAGCAAATTAGTATGCTTAGCAAATTTTTGCATTTGAAATAATGATAAGGTAGTAAAGAACACTGCTGTATTTAACGTTAACAGTGGTCAGCTTGATTACTACCATCAAATATTCTTATCTAACCTGAATTTTCTTCTTTGTAACACATAATTTTCATATTGCTACACCCTTTTTATTTTTTATAACTAGATCTCTAGTATTTTCTTGTGTATAATTTGGAAAAGCAATACCCCATATTAAGATATTGAAAGTCTTTGTTAACTCCCAGAATTATATTATAAAAATTACCCATACAGTAACTGTGAACAAATTACATATATTTGAGTTTTTATTCAAGAGTTCTATCCAAGAATATGCTTACTATTAGCTATTTTACCTGATTCTACATTACTTTTCTTCTCAGTCTTCATCTTCATTAGTTAGATAAGAATGAAACTGTTCTTAGTGAAGTAGTTTCTCAATATTATATTTATGTTATTTCAGAATATAGTAAGCTATTGTTATACATACACTTCTGTAACAAAGAATGGTGGAAAGCTTTGATGGCCACATTTACATTTAGAATACAATTTTCATTTGCAAAATTAAATTATTATGGAGAGCGGCCTGAAATAATTTAATAGAACATGAAATAATCAGTGCTGTATTTCTTGACACTATACTTTATACATTATAGGTTTATGATTGGTGTATATGTCCGTGTTTATGGAAAGGTATGATTAAATCTTCTTAAAATTGCCACAGTTACATATATGCTGAGACAGCTTTTCTAAATATACAAATTATGGTTATATTGGCAGAAGGGAATACTTTTCCCAAAGATGTGTCTATGAAAGACTGTATCTTATAGGCTGTCAAAATCTTTTTTCTATAGTATTATTCTTAAATGAAGTTTTGTTTTTTGACGGAGTAATGGATTCATATGATGTGAAATTTAAAATCATAAGGTACATTAGAGAAATATCCATTTTACTCCTGCCCTGTATACGTCTACCTTTTCCACTACATGGAATAATTTTGTTATTTGTGATTCTGTTTCATTTTTAGCAGAGGCAAGCACAAATCATCACCTCCCTCTTTCCTACAAAAAATGCAGCATTCTTTTTTTTTTTTTTTTTTTACAGTGTTTGACCATCATTTTTCATCTAACAGTTGAATGAGTGAGAGGATATAAAATAATGTTATCTCAGCATATTCACAACTGTGGCAACTTTAAAATTATTTAATCATACCTTTCAATATACCCGGACACATATACCCATCATAAACATATAATATGTGAAGTATAATTTCTCAAGAAATACAGCACTGATTATTTCATGCTCTATTTAATTATTTCAGGCTGCTCTCCATAATAATTTAATTTTGCAAATGAAAATTGTATTCTAAATGTAAATGTGCCCATGAAAACTTTCCACTGTTCTTTGTTACAGAAGTTTTTGTCTAACAATAGCTTAGTACATTCTGAATAGCATAAATATAATATTGAAAAATAACTTCACTGACAACAAACTTATTTAACTTGTCTGATTGTCTAGCTTGTCACCCTTGTCCTGTTCAACATGTATTTGTTTTGTATTTGCATAAAATCATTCCGATATGTTGTAAATGCTTTTGGTTTAATAAACTCCCACATTGAACGTGTTTTATGAGTCATTTTGATTCATATATAGTAGTCATTTTGATTAATATACCATGTAAATTAAATTTTCACATGACAATGAAACTGGAGGGATAGCTGCATAACACAATTAGAATTTCAAATTATCTTGACAAGTCAGCATGATAGGAGAATAGTTTTTAAAAATATATATTAAAACAACATATTACTCATGGAAATAAAGAGACATTCTGTGAAAAACTACACAACAATAGGTAAGAGATTTATCAACATTTATAAATAATTTTTATTTGTTAGACAACTATGTTAGATGACTTTAAAAGGTAAATATTATCTCAGAATGTATAGATAGAAATGCAGTTTTTTAAATTAATTAATTATTATTATACTTTAAGTTCTAGGGTACATGTGCATAACGTGCAGGTTTGTTACATATGTATACTTGTGCCATGTTGGTGTGCTGCACCCATCAACTCGTCAGCACCCATCAACTCGTCATTTACATCAGGTATAACTCCCAATTCAATCCCTCCCCTCTCCCCACTCCCCATGATTGGCCCAGGTGTGTGATGTTCCCTTCCCGAGTCCAAGTGATCTCATTGTTCAGTTCCCACCTATGAGTGAGAACATGTGGTGTTTGGTTTTCTGTTCTTGTGATAGTTTGCTAAGAATGATGGTTTCCAGCTGCATCCATGGCCCTACAAAGGACACAAACTCATCCTTTTTAATGGCTGCATAGTATTCCATGGTGTATATGTGCCACATTTTCTTAATCCAGTCTGTCACTGATGGACATTTGGGTTGATTCTAAGTCTTTGCTATTGTGAATAGTGCCGCAATAAACATACGTGTGCATGTGTCTTTATAGCAGCATGATTTATAATCCTTTGGGTATATACCCAGTAATGGGATGGCTGGGTCATATGGTACATCTATTTCTAGATCCTTGAGGAATTGCCGTACTGTTTTCCATAATGGTTGAACTAGTTTACAATCCCACCAACAGTGTAAAAGTGTTCCTATTTCTCCATATCCTCTCCAGCACCTGTTGTTTCCTGACTTTTTAATGATCGCCATTCTAACTGGTGTGAGATGGTACCTCATTGTGGTTTTGATTTGCATTTCTCTGATGGTCAGTGATGATGAGCATTTTTTCTTGTGTCTGTTGGCTGTATGAATGTCTTCTTTTGAGAAATGTCTGTTCATATCCTTTCCTTACTCCTTATACGAAAATTAATTCAAGATGGATTAGAGACTTAAATGTTAGACCTAATACCATAAAAACCCTAGAGGAAAATCTAGGTAGTACCATTCAGGACATAGGCATGGGCAAAGACTTCATGTCTAAAACACCAAAAGCAACGGCAGCAAAAGCCAAATTTGACAAATGGGATCTAATTAAACTAAAGAGCTTCTGCACAGCAAAGGAAACTACCATCAGAGTGAACAGGCAACCTACAGAATGGGAGAAAATTTTTGCAATCTACTCATCTGACAAAGGGCTAATATCCAGAACCTACAAAGAACTCAAACAAATTTACAAGAAAAAAACAAACAACCCCATCAAAAAGTGGGCAAAGGATAAGAAATGCAGTTTTGGCAAGCAAGCAAATGATTATGCTGAACTCCGGACTGATCAAAACATAAATGTTTGGAATACTGAATTATATTCTGGGTATTTTTTGATGTCTGATTAAAAATGAGACCAGAGTAAGTCACCCCTGCTAGCGAAGAGATATAAAATTCAGTTAATACTGTGATATTACTAATACAAGTCTAGTCTTAGTTTAATTAATGAGTACTATACAGAACAGAGGCTGAGAGAGACCTTCTCTTACTGTGGTCATACTTTGCTTGAGTGTTCACTTACGTTTGGGATTCTGAGGTTAAAGAAGGATGCTGGCAAGGCTAGGAATAACAAAATAATAAATGAGGAATAATAAAATAATAAAAATAATAAATACATTTTTCTGCCTCTGGCCAATATATAGTTATGGGATCCAAGTTACTTTCTCATCTGAAACAGGAGCAAAATACAAAATATATAACTCTGGTTACACTGAACATCAAGAAATGGAGGACAATAATACAAAAGAGGCAGAAACAAACCATGTAAGTCACATGATTACTGCCGATTACCATCTTAAGAGAGCTATGAATAGTGCCTACTAGACTCGAACAAAGCAAAAGCTCACTGGTATCATAAGTTTTTAATCATAATTCACAACGAGGAATGATTAGCTTTACACCTTGCAATGCCATGATCTGCCAAAGAAACCTCACGTGCAGAACTTAGAGGGTTAATCTGTTCAACTAACTTAATTGCAACCAGAAATAAGTTTAAGAATGTTTATAGAAACCCAAATATACTTAGCACCAAAAAGTAAAACGCACATCAAATATTGAAAGATGACTAGGCATAAACAGGAGCAGAAAAACAGAAACCATAATGATGATTTTAGCCAATTAAAAGTGACCCAGAATTGACAGTATTTACACAAGTGTTCAAATATGCATAAATGGACATTAAAAACATGTATTATAACTGTCTGCTGTCTGCAGAAAAGTCAGGGACATGTATTAAAAAGACCCAAATCACGCTACATTAGGATGAAAAACTACATTGAGATGGAGAATACCCTGAATAAGGTTGACAGCAGATTAGACATTACAGATGAAAATGTAACTGAACTCAGTCCATAATAATAAAGAAAAAATTAGAATAAAAAAATGAGAACATCAGGGGTTTTTGAAACAACTTCAGGTGAGTTCATACACTTTGAATTTGGAGTCTCTGAAGAAGAAGAAAAGGGGATCAGAAGACAGAAAAAATAATTGGAGACATGATGGAATAAAGTTTTCTAAGTTTGATGAAAATCATGAAACCACATCTCAACAAATCCTCAGCACTAAAATACAAAGAGGACTATGCCAAATAAAAACATAATCGAAATGCTGAAAATCAGTGATGGAGTCAAAATTTTAATAGCACTCATAGGTAAAAGACACTTTTGTACAGAGAGTAACAAAGATAAGGAAGGCAGCTGATTAATACTGGAAAAAATGCAAGTGATAAGACAGGAGAGCAATATCTTTAAAATGCCAAAACAACAACAAAAACAATGGATGATCCCAAATTCTATACATAATAAAAATATCCTTCAAAATAAGTGAAAAAGACAATTATAGATGTAGAATTACTGAAGAAATCATCTCTAGCAATCTGCACTATAGGGAATGTTAAAGGAAGTTTTTCAGGGGGAATGCAAATGACATCAGATGGAAATATGAATCTATACAGAGAAATAAAGGGTAGTGACAACCATATGAGTAAATACAATTTTCTTATTATTTAATCCATTTAAAAATGACAGTTTAAACAAAAATAATAACAATGTTTTGTGGCTACTACATCTCTATAGTATCCAAAAACTCAGGAGAGGAGAAATGGATGTATACCATTCTAGGGTTCTATTAAAAGATGGTCATCGATAAGCTATAGACATATATTATGAACATTAAGGTAATCAGTAACATAATGAAGCAACTAAGTCAATAAGAAGATAAAATAAAATATTAAATTAATTATTATTATTATTATTTTAAGACAGAGTTTCACTCTTGTTGCCCAGGCTGGAGTGCAATGGTGCAGTCTCCACTCACAGCAACTTCTGCCTCCTGAGTTCAAGTGATTCTCCTGCCTCATTAATTGAAAGACAGAAAGAGAGACAATAAAAAGTGTTGGCAACTTTGTAGAGTTACTTGAAATGCAAAATTTTTCAGCCACTTTGAAAAAGAAATTGGTTATGTTTTAAATAAACACAAATTGACCACATGAATCAGCAATTTCACTCCTAGTTATCAATCCAAGAGAATTTAAAACCTACGTATATACACTGATATGTACATTGGTGTTTAATGGCATTATTCTTAATAAGTGCAATCTGAAAATGATCTATATGTTCACTGACTGGCAAATGAATAAACAACATGTAGTAAATGTATGCAGTGGAATATATTCAAAATAAAATAGACTAATGACATATGCTGCAACATGGATGCACCTTAGAAGCATGCTACATGAAAGAAACCAGCTGCCAAAACTATACAAGTTAAAAATTAAAAGAATGGAAAAATATTTGCTATGCTAGTGAGTAAAATGAAAACAAAATTGAATATTTCAACATTAAATAAATTCTACTTTAAACTAAATATCCAGAAATGGCACATTTATAGATAGAGAAAATAAATTCGTGGATGACTGAAAGGCATATAGGACAGGAAAATGACTGCTAATGGACAATAAGTACATTTCAGCAGTAATAGAAATGATTCAAAATTGGATTGTGGTAATGGCTGCACAACTGTAAATTTGCTAAAAATCATTAAAATGTACATTTAAAATGAACATGTTTAATATGTAAATTAAACAGCAATACTGTTGTTATAAAATAAATTTTCCTAAGGAAAGTAAAGATCTGGATGGCTTTCTTTGGCATAATAATGGCATAATAACTAATTCTACTAAATATTTAAGCAAAAAATACCAATTCTCAACTAAATGTTTCTGAATGTAGAAATGAAGGGAATACTTCACAACTTATTGTGAGACCAGTGTTACTCTGATACCAAAACTACACAGATATAATGAGAAGATAAAACAATATCCTTCATGAAAGAAGAACATCCTATCTTCAGTGTATTGGATAATCATACGTATGAACAAATCAAATAAAGCAATATTAATAAAAATGATAGGCTGGGCGTGTGGCTCACACCTGTAATCCCAGCATTTTGGGAGGCCAAGGTGGGTGGATCATGAGGTCACGAGATCAAGACCATCTTGTCTAACAGGGTGAAACCCTGTCTCCACTAAAAATACAAAAAAAAAAAAATATTATCCAGATATGGTGGCGGGCGTCTGTAGTCCCAGTTACTTGGGAGGCTGAAGTAGGAGAATGGTGTGAACCGGGGAGGTGGAGTTTGCAGTCAGCTGAGATCGCAACACTGCACTCCAGCATGGATGACAGAGCAAAACTCTGTCTCAGAAAAAAATTAGAAAAAGTAAAATAAAATAAATAAAATTATAATACATCATAATGTTGTTTATCACAAGAGTGCAAGGCTGGTATGTTTAACCTTTGAAAATCAATCAATATAGTTCATCGAATTAAGCCAGATCAAACTAAATAAATATATATATATACATATATATATATATAAAATCATCTTAGTATCTAGAGAAAAAGCTTCTGTCAAAATTCAAATTACATTTATTATAAAATCTCCTTAGTAAATTGGGAATGAAAAGAAATTTACTCTACCTGATAAAGGGCAGAAATCTTTTTGTTTATTTGTTTGTTTGTTTGAGACGGAGTCTTAAATCTAACAGAAATCTTAAATCTAATATCATATTTATATTCAAAAACTAAGTGCTTTTCCCCTAAGTTTCAGTTTAAAAAGCAAAAATGTCATTCACCACTTTTATTTTGTATCACATTAGAGGTCTTAGCCACAATAATACAATCAAGAAAAATAAATGAATAACACAAAGTCTGGAAAAAATTTACACAATTTCTATTCTCAGATGACATGACTCTCTAAATATAAAATGAAAAAATACATATAAAGTTACTAAAAGGAATGTTATTTTAGTAAGTTTGCAGGATACAAGGTCAACATATAAAAAATTAATTGTGTATCTTTACACTGGCAAGGAATTATTAGGAACTAAACTTAATATATTTTATAGCACAATAATACATTACGGTAGTCCTCACTTATCCGTGGTTATTAAATGGAAAATTCCAGAAAGAAACAACTCATTCCAGAAAGAAAAAATTCCAGAAAGAAACAACAGTTCATGCTGTTCTGAGTAGCATGATGAAATCATATGCCATCTCATTCTGTCCCACCTGGGATATGAATCTGTCAGCCCTTTGTCTAGCATCTCCATGCTGTCTCTGCTATTACTCTGCAGTCATTTAGCAGGTTTTTCAGTTATTAGATTAACTGTCATAATACTGCAGTGACTGTGTCCAAGTAGCCCTTATTATACTCCATGGTAGCTCCAAAGCACAAGATTAGCAATGCTGGCAATTTGGTTCTGCCAAAGGGAGGCATTAAAGTGCTTCTTTTAAGTCAAAAAAGGAACAACAGACATTAGGGAATACAAGAGGGCGGGAAGTAGAGAGCCAAGGATTGTAAAACCACCCATTGAATAGTATGCAAACTTCTTTAATGATGGATTCAGTTATAGTACAAACCCCAGTATCATGCGACATACCTCGGCAACAAATTGCACATGAACCCCAGAATCTAAAATAACAGTTGAAAAAAAAAAAGAGAAAAAAAGCCAGATATTTTTAAATCTTAGTAAACTTAGTTGTTATAAAATTGTGCTGCTAATATTCTGACAAATGTTAAGTGAATGAAGAAATAAACTCGTTCCTTTTTTAAAGAAAAAATGTGAAAGTTCACGACTTACATTGAAAAAAATGGATTTTGAAGATGCTACGATCTTAAGAACAAATCTTCTATCCATACAATTCTAAAAAAGGAAAAATAAATTGATACTACTTTTGCTGTTGTAACTCAAACTACAAAAGTCACAGCCATAGTGTGTGATAAGTGCTCAATTCGGATGAAAAAGACATTGAATTTTGGGGTTGAAGGCGTAAACAGAAATGTATTCTTATTGATAGCAATTGGGTCTAGGAGTATCCATGGTTTCTGACATCTCCTGGGGGTGTTGGAATAGATCCCCTGTGCATAACAGGCGCTACTGTAATTACTTCGGTTTAAGTGAAACTAAATACATGCAAATTCTGTATGCTGAAAGCTTCAAATTACCAAAGAAGACCTAAATAAATGGTGGGATAGACTGTGTTCATGGATTAAAAGACTCAATATTGTTAAGATAATAGATTTTCCCTAAATAGGTATATTCAATGCATTCTCAATAAAAATCCCAGCATAAATTTTTGTAGAGATTGAAAACTGAATCTAAATTTGTTAGTGGAAATTCGAATAATCTAAAATAGCCAAATTTATTTTTATAAAGAACATTGGACAACTCACTCTAACTAATTTCATGGCTCACCATAAAGAACCATCTACAGCGTAGTATTTATAAAAGCACCAACCAATAGACCAATGGGACAAGGTAGAGAGCCCAGCATGAGACCTGAACATATAAAATAAATGATTTTCTGGTCACAGATTCTGATGCAATTTAGAAGAGGTGGGTTTTGTTGTTGTTGTTGTTGTTGTTGTTGTTTTGTTTCGTTTTTCCAACAAAACATGCTGGAATATATGTAAAAATTAAGTCAAAATAGATTATAAACTATAAGCCTCTGAGTAGAACATAGAATAAAATCTTGGTGACCTTGAGTGAGTCAATAATCTTATTAAATATGGCATCCTAAGTATGATCCATTCTAAAATGAATGAATTAAAGTTCATCAAATTTAAAAACTGTTCTTTAAAACAGACTGTTAAAGGGATGAAGATACGTCACAGAGCAGGAGAAAATATTTATAAAATTACATATCAGATTACAAACTGGGCCTCAAAGTATATAAAGAACTTCTAAAATTGAATAATTATAAAACAACCTACAAATAAAATCCACAAACCATGCAAACAGATGGAAAGGTGTGCAGATGGAAAATAAAAACACAAAAAGATGCTCAATATAACTAGTAATTAGGAAAATGACAATTAAAACTATTAAATACACATTAGGCAAAAATTTTTAAATGGTTAAATAGCAGGTTTTGGTTTGGATATAGAATGAAGGGAAATGCTCATACAGGCAGGTAGAAATACAAAACTATATTACCACTCTGAATAACATTTTGAAATGTTCTAATATGAGTAAACCTACACTTATCCTATGACATTGCTGTCCTTCCCCAGGTATTTATGTCATCAAATGAAAGCTAATGTTCACAAAAAAGCCTGTATGCATAAGCTTCTAGTGGCTTTATATCAGGAATCACCAAAAAAGATGGAAAAATATCTAAATGTCCTTTAACTTTCAAATGGATAAAGAAACTGTGGTACATCCATGCAACAGAATACTCCTTAGCAATAAAAAGGAACAAAACACTGTTTCCTGCAACAATATGAATAAATTCAAATCCACTGTGCTGAGTGAAAGAAACCATACTCAAAGGCTACATATTGTGTGATTGTATTTATGTAATATTTCAGATCATATAAAACTAGATCATATAGATCTAGATCATTCAGATCATATAGATCTAGAAATTGATGAGAAGTGTCAGGGGATTAGAAGCTAGGTTTGACTACCAAGGGGCATAATATATTTGTTTGATACCTCTTGATTCTGGTTTTAGTTATTTGATTATATGCATCTGTCAAAACTCACAAAGCTCTATACTAAAGTAGGAAAATTTAACTACACAAATTATACCGTCACAGACTCTTGTAAAAATGTGTTTATGGAAATGACGATCTCGAGATCAGCAGAAGTGTCACTAGTGAAATCTTTAAAATAAAAACACAAACAAAACTGTTAGGTCGGTCTTTTGCAAAAGGTATACTATCTTTGTACCTTTTTAAAATATAAAAATATATGTAAGACTTAAATTTTAATGAACCAAACTATAATAATGCAGAATAATGCTACCCCTCAGAAAGCCCCACATTCTAATCTTCAGCATTTGTGATTATGTTCTGCCACAATGCTTGCAGAGAGAATTAAGATTGTTCACCACCTGACCTTAAAATAGGAAGAATATGCTAGATAATCCCAATGTCATCACAGAGTCCTTAGGATTTGAAAAGGGAGGCTAAAAAAACAGTCAGTGTTAGAGTGATTAAATATAAAAAGACTCATCCAGTCGTTGCTGGCTTTGAAGATGGAAGAGAGTCATGGGCCAAGGGGTAGGTATAACCTCTAGAAACTGTAAAGGGAAAAACAGTTTGTCCTCCACAATTCTTAGAGTGGAACACAGTCCTGCTGACATCTTGATTTTAGCCCAGTGAGACCCATTTAGATTCTGACTCTCAGAATTGCATAATAATTTTATACAATCATAAATTGTGGTGTAAGACACTAAGTTTATGGTCATTTGTTGCAGCAGCCATACATAACGAATGTACCAACTCTTGTCTATTTCATATTGGGTTTCACAAAGGAAAAAAAATGAGGAAAATATTCAAACTTGGAGAATTTTTTAATACCCTTCATTGACAAAAGGCAGATCAACGTAGTAAGTTTTATTCTAAAGCTAGGTTGGTATGAGAATAAACGCAAATATTTGATTAAGACTTTTCTACTGATCTCAAGATATTTTATGAAATTTAAAGATCCCTTAGTAATTCTGTAGCATTACGCTAATATAGGAGTTACACTGAATTTTTTTTTGTGGGTGTTTACAAAGTCATCTTCTTCCTTCCGAAAAAGATCTGTCCTGACACTTTAAAACAGCAGAAAAGGGCCGGGCGCGGTGGCTCAAGCCTGTAATCCCAGCACTTTGGGAGGCCGAGACGGGTGGATCACGAGGTCAGGAGATCCAGACCATCCTGGCTAACAGAGCGAAACCCCGTCTCTACTAAAAAAAATACAAAAAACTAGCCGGGCGTGGTGGCGGCGCCTGTAGTGCCAGCTACTCTGGAGGCTGAGGCAGGAGAATGGCGGGAACCCGGGAGGCGGAGCTTGCAGTGAGCTGAGATCCGGCCACTGCACTCCAGCCTGGGCGACAGAGCGAGACTCCGTCTCAAGAAAAAAAAACAAAAACAAAAACAAAAAAACAGCAGAAAAGTACATTTACCTAAAGTCTTAATATTTGTAAATGATATTGATATGGTTTGGCTGTGACCCCACCCAAATCTCATCTTAAATTATAACTCTGACAATTCCCACATCTTGTGGGAGGTATCTGGTGGGAGATGATGGAATTATGGGGGTGGGTATTTCCTGCATTTTTCTCATGATAGTGAGTCTCACGAGATACGATGGTTTTAAAAATGGAAGTTTCCCTGCACAAGCTCTCTCTTTGCCTGCTGCCATCCACGTAAGATGTGACTTGCTTCTCCTTGCCTTCCACCATGATTATAAGGTCTCCCCAGCCATGTGGAACTGTAAGTCCAATAAACCTCTTTCTTTTCTAAATTGCCCAGTCTCTGATACGTTCTTATCAGCAGTGTGAAAGCCGACTAACAGATATATTTAGGTATGTTTGAATTTTAACTAACTTTCAATCAATAAAGACATATTAAATAGATGCTATTTGAATATTAAACAAATTGGTAAGTGCTGTAAGATGAGAAGAGTGTATGAGATCTTTGCTTATCTAGGTTCATAAATGAGAAATTTTATTGGAGCTAAAGATAAGCTAATTATTTACCTTGGCTAACAGAGAATGCTTTTCTGTTTTTAATACTTAATACAACTCTTTTCCTCTTGATTTTCATGCCAATAATATATAAGATTTATAATCTCTCCCACTCATATGTATTTAAATTTTTATTTCCATGGATTCAATTTGATGTGCTCCTAAGTTTCATCTTTTATATAATTTTCTTGTCAGAGTTTGAGTATTTTCTGTCATCACAAGGCTGAGTCATTACCATGGAAGTGTTTGAATGAAGATGAATAGAGGTGAAGGTCACTGGAGGTAAGCACCACAATCCATTGCTAAATTAAACATGGCCTTTATAGTCAAGGACTTTATTAACTAATGAGGGCTACGGAGAAAGAATCAGGTAATTACAGCAGAATACACTTAGTATTGATGGGGAGAATTAGAGGGCACTATTGAAACATACGGCAGGGGCATGTAAATCAGACAGGAGTTACATGCAAGGAAAGTGTAAGAGACATGTAAGAATTATCTAGGAAAGGGGCTGGGGGAAAGAGTGCTCCAAGAAGGAAGAATAATATTTATAAATATATGGAGAGGGGAGACAGCCTAGTGCATGTTGGAAATGCCAGGCATTTCCAAACTGACGGAGAATAAATAACTCAGTCTCTGAATCTGGGATTGGTTTCTGACCATCTTTGACAAACTTCTGGACCTTTGCCCCAGCAATGGTGTTGTTTAGGAAAATGTGGCATAAAAGGAAAGAAATAGATGGGGTAATTGGTCTGTGTTCTTTCTGTCATATCTGTTGCTTAGAGATAGATCTTGCTCTTTGGGTTCTTCTTACTTCATTCTGAATTTTTTTTTTCTTGCTTTTGGCTAACACCCATGTCTCCCCTTTATACCAAATACCAGCATACCCAGAACATGGAACGCTATATTCTGTCTATTCCCTGATTTGAGAGGCAAATTATTTGAGCAGCTCAGGTCTACTATGGATGAATGTAAGTCCTTCCTAAGTTTTCCAAAACCATTGTTGACCTGCCTTGAAGCATGCAAAGTAAAAATCAGATTTTTTTTTTTTTTCCCGCTTGCCTATCTGACCTGTGATGGTGAATTTTAGGCGTCTACTTGACTAGATGAAGGAACACCTAGAGAGCTGGTAAAGCATTATTTCCGGGTGTGTCTGTTAGGGTGTTTCCAGAGGAGACTGTGTGTGAGTCTTTGAATTGACTAAAGAAAACCTCCCCTCAATGTGGGTGAACACCATCCAATCATCGGCGGGGCTGGATAAAACAAAAAAATAGAGGAAAAGCAAATTCTTTCTTTTTATACTGAAGCTAGGACACACTTCTTTTCCTAACTTTAGTCATCGGAACTTCAGGGCCCCTGGCCTTTGGACTCTGAGACCTACACCAGTCCACACCATCCTCACCATGTTCTCAGTCATTCAGCCTCCATCTGAGACTTACATTATTGGCTTTCCTGGTTCTGAGGCCTTCAGGCTTGGACTGAGCCTTGTTACTGAAATTCCAGGTCTCCAGCTTGCAGAGATCCCATAATGAGACTTCTCAGACTCCATATTAATAGGAACCTATACCCTCTCATCCATACACCTGTCTGTCTGTCTGTCTTTTATCTATTTATGTATCAAGTCTATCTATGCTACTGGTTTTCTCTCTGGATTACCTTTTAATTCAGATAAATCCATTTTTCTAAATACATGAATCAGCCTTTAATCAACTACACATAAAAGTGGCATCCTACGCTTTTTTTTTTTCCACTTCTTAAAGAGAATCACTCTATAAGCAGACTACAAAATGACAGTTGTCAAAGATTCACTGGAGACATCAATTGAAGCAGACTCCCCCTCAACATGCTAACTAGTCATTAGGCAATGTTCTCTAGGCTTTTTGTGTATTGTCAAATCTTCAGAAAGCAATGTACCTGGATCATTTTCCAAGCAATCTGCTAAAATGTTTTTCAGGAAGTTAATATTTAATGTTATTCTGTTTTTTTATGCAGAGGTTATGTAAGAAATGTCCAATTGATAAATGTTTCAGCTTTTTTTGTTTTATTTTTGCAAAACCACAGTCTAAACATTGCCAATGATGTCATCCAATGTTTCTCATGTAAGGATTAACCCATTACAGTTCAGGGCTGAAACAGAAACTTTTCCCCTAAACGATCTATTATACTTTCTTCAATCTGACAAAGCAAACTATATAATCCAATATGCAAACCTTTGTTTGGGGTTTTGTTTTGTTTTTAATCTAAGTTTCCAGGCAGCTCTGAGCAATTTTAAGACTTAGTTGTAGACACCAGCTTAATGTAGTTGAGTAACATGGTAATTTTATGTTATTTTAACGTGGACTTTAATGTTAGCCTCTTTTTAAAAATAATTATTCTATTTGATGCATTGAGATTTATACTCTGTATCAAATATTATTTGAAATTTAGGAAGATTTTTCATAAAAAATAAATTACCCAAGTTTTCTCATAAGAATCATATGACATTTTTCTCTATCGTACATAGAAATAATTCAAGTTCATATAGTTTAAGAAAGTTGACCAGACTTAACTAAACAAGTTACATAACTGATATTTAAACTCGGTTCTCTGCTACCAAATTTAATACTCTTGCCATCATATGATTATCTAATTAAACATTTCTTTACGATTTAACGTAGCAAAAAAAAATGTATTTTGATGTACAAATAATCTTTATGTTTCTAAGTATGAATATAAGGTGATGTTATTAATATTAGAAAATATCATACCCTTAGAGTATGATCTAAAAATAACCTTTATTCCTTTGCCATATACTATCATTACCTAGTCTGTAATGTTTGTACTATAGTGTAAGAAAACTCAGAAATTACAAGCCTTATGTTGTAAAGATAACCTATGTTTTAAGTGAAGGCTATGTTTTATATAGCCAGTCAATTATTTGGTACTTTCTCCTCTTGCTGAATAAAATAAATGTAAACATAAATCATAATAAATAAGCATACACAATGGAGTACACATGAAACTATTCAATTCAAACATTAAATAAATCACAGAATCTCCACATTTATACAAAGAAAAATCTAAGCTGCCAACAAGGGGAGTTAGAAAACATTTGAAATCCTGCTTTGCAGCTTTATTAGAGATAATTTCATCCAATGAGATTTGAAAGCAATGCCCTCGAAATTTATGATATGACTTTTACTAAGATGTATATAAGTTTATAGAATGATGTTCACTAGAAACAAATTTATTCTATTTATATAACAAGCGGTTAACTCTGGCCTGCTCACCCTACTGTATTCTGTTATAACTGGTAAGTGTATTACTCCCCAAATTACCTGCTATTAGGAATGGCCATGCCAATTTATTCCTATAAATAAGACAATTTTTCTCTAGCCCTACCTCTGTCATTTTAGGCAGCTCCATTCAGTACACTCCTTCCCTAAGTTTGTGTTTCTGTCTCAGATTCTTATAGATATGAGAACACCTGGTGGCCTTCAGTCCACACCAAGGCAAGCACATTGTCTAGAATGGCGTATGTCACCTAGCCATGGACCCCTGAGGTTCCGTCACTTACATCTTATTTTCTGACATTTCTGTGGGAACTATTTAAATTTTGTGAATAGCTGCTTAATTGGCTAATTTAGTGCTCCGTTTTCAAATATCAACAATAAGACTCCTTTCGATGTAAAGAATCATTTTTCAAGAAAGGGTAGAGAGTGATGGTGGCTGTTTAAAAATAAAGATAATTTTTCATATACTCTGTTTTTCTTTTTTGCTTAAACTAGCTTGAACTTTATAGTCTGATTCTTACAAATAGAATACGAAATTATCCAATTAAGCAACTTGTATTTAACTAGTTTTTTCCATTTAAATGTAACAATATGATGAACTTTGCTGAGAATTCTATTAACTGATAAGATAAATTAGAAGTAAATGGTCAGTTCTTTAGTTGTTCTTAAAATTATCATACTCTGCCATGACAGAGTAGCATTAAGATTCATTGTTTTTAGCTTCATCCATCTTATTGCAAATATATTGTAAAATACTGAGTTCAGAAAAGACATACTTATACTCAACCTTTCTGCACTATTATGTTTATGGTTTACATTTTTCTAAATGCTAGTCTAGTCAACATTGATCAAGTTTTCTATATTTAAGGCTTAAATTTCTTTTTTTGTAGTGTCTTTTTTTGTTTACTATGTTAAGGTATAATGAACATACATAAAATACTTTTTCTTCTGTTTATGTAGTAGTGCTCTGTTGTTAAATGAAAACTAGATGACACAATATGTGTAGATTGCCAAATAAAGAATTAGTTACCCTATATTTGAACATCTCAAGAAGGAATATTTACATTTCATTCTACCCTTCTAGTACAACTACCTACTTTAGATTATAAAGTCATGAAGGGCAGGGATCTTTTGAGCGAAGCTCATATCATTTTGCATAAGAAAAATATACTTGATATGCAATTTGGGTTAGATTTGATCATATGGCTACTGGAAATGCAAACTGGCTGGTGGTTGTGATGAGCATGGTACTACTTATCTTAGAAGATTTTCATTTCTCTGAATAAGGCAGAAAATGTTGAACTGTCTTTATACACAGTATGATGGACTATTAATGTTTCTTCCCTAAAAAGAGAAAATGAAGTGATTAAATCCAATCAACTTTCATTTACTACAAAGGCTTAAATGCCTATACTCAATGTACTTCCTACTAACCATGTTTAGCTTAACATAATAAAAACCCTTTATTGAACCCCATTAAAATGAAAGTCTGCCACTCAAGCAATCAGCTCCGTTGAAAGTTTTCGATGCTAAAGTTGCATGCTGACTTCAATGGATGACAGATACCTTAAAGGCAATACACACAATTAACATGATTAACATCTGAAAATGTGGTTAGCAGTTACTTGAAACATTAATTGCATTGATTTGAAGTAAAAATCTGACACCGTAAGACATTCACAAGGTAGTAATTTTGGATTCTGTTTCAAGGTAATATTACTGTAAACATCCCAAATGGAAGGCTGTCTAGCTAGAGCAGGTATGGAGGAACAAAAAAGAAAAAAGAAAAATATAGAGAGCTGATATCAAAAATAATTTCGTCAACCACATCAACAGTTGAAAAATGCAAATACACAATGAGATATTCCTATCAAATGTCAAAGTGGTGTTTATGAAACAAACTCAGTATTACCAATTATAATGGAATCAGACTTTTTTTCATGCTTTTTTTTTGGTGTGAAGATGGTTATTACCATCATAAAAACAACTGGTAACATTTAATTATACAGTTACTTATATTGCTATTTGTTTTTATCATAAACTTAGTTTTAAAACTTGACTTAATAATTAACTGATAATTTATCTTAAGGAAATAATCTTATATTCACAACATGTATTATGTATAAAGATGCTAATCATAGCATTATTACTTATGCTACAGGAGTTAAGAAGAAATTAGGCAGACAGCGAGGGTAGGCAAGTCCTCAGTAAGGTTTTCCTTTTAATGAAAGGCAGCCCCCAAATTATTTCCATATCTAACAAAAGGCAGCC
Source organism: Macaca nemestrina (assembly GCF_043159975.1). Taxonomy (NCBI): domain Eukaryota; kingdom Metazoa; phylum Chordata; class Mammalia; order Primates; family Cercopithecidae; genus Macaca; species Macaca nemestrina. Next base: position 140,484,812 of record NC_092132.1, on the reverse strand, counting down.
TGTAAAATCAAGCTGCAGACATACACAAACAAGCTGGAAACTCTCTGAAGCGCATGCTGGTAGTACTGCCAATAGGAAAAGGTTACCTGGGCCTTGGCATGTTCAAAATGATGCCTCCATGTTCCCGTGTCTTTGCCAGCCATGCATATAGTAAGAAGCAGAAAACACGGCACCAGCCACGTGGAAAGCCCATCTGCATATTAGTGTGGGGTAGCCAGCCATCCCAACACGCTTTGTAAACGTCACACATGGTCCAACCAATCTGTGGACCCTACGTAAATCAGACACACCGCCTCTTCAAATCTGCCTATAAAATCTGGTATATTCCATGGTGGGCCAGAATTCTTATTCAGAAACCCCTCTCTCTCACCAGGGAGCGAGTTGTTCTGCTTTCTCTTTTTTTTCACCTGTTAAACTCTGCTCATAAATTCACTCCTTGTCTGTGTTTTCCTGATCTTAATTTTCTTGGTGTGAGACACAAACCCTGGGTATATACCCCAGACAACAACGCTGCTTCACTTAAAATAATTACAGATCAAGAGTGTGGAAAGACTACATTTTCTATGATATAGGAAGTGCTTAATAATTTATGGAATAACCAAGTATTGGAATATATGGGAATATTTATGTTTTTGAAGAATATTTAATATAGGACATTTTCATATTATACTAAGTGAAAAGCTCTGTCAGCAAATGTACATTCAATATAATATCCTTTTTATTAACTATGCCTGTTTTACATTTATATTTATGACATGTTTATAGAAAAAGCTGGATATGTATATATCAAATATATCAGCAGTAAGTAAATGAGAGCTGGGATCAAAGTTATGTTGGTATTTAAATATTTCTGAATTCCATATTTTCATAAACATATAATGTGCATGATGAAGTAAAATATAATTAGCTCATTTTATCTTATGAATTAGTTAAAATAATTAATTTTGAGCTGAGTAAATATATTTCTCATTTATTTCCTTCTATGTGAAATGAATGCTGTGTCTTCAAACTAATTGTAAAGACTTCAGAGTGATTCTTATGTTTGGTATAACGTATTATCTACACTATTAAGTTTTTAAAATTATTTTTATTTTAATTTTTTTTTTTTGAGACAGGGTCTCACTCTGTCACCCAGACTGGAATGCAGTTGTGCGATCCTGGCTTACAGAAACCTCCACCTGCCACGCTCAAGCAATTCTCCTGCCTCAGCCTCTCAAGTAGCTGGAAATACAGGTACATACTACTACTGTTGAGCTAATTTTTGTATTTTTAGGAGGGACAGGGTTTCACAATGTTGGCCAGGCTGGTCTCGAACTCCTGACCTCAAGTGAACCACCTGCCTCGGCCTCCCAAAGTGCTGGCATTACAAGGGTGAGCCACCACGCCAGGCCATTATTAACACTGTTTTAAAATCATCATTACCATTTTCCCAAACCCTTGGAATTACCCTTAATTGTTCCCTTTCTAGTACACTTAAAATAGTATTATGCAACTTGAACTTTTTTTTTTTTTTTTTAACAGTTTCACTATTGTTGCACAGACTGGAGTGCAATGGCACGATCTCGGCTCACTGCAACCTCCGTCTCCCAGGTTCAAGAGATTCTCATGTCTCAGCCTCCTGAGTAGCTGGGATTACAGGCATGTGTCAGCATGCTTGGCTAATTTTTTATATGTTTTTAGTAGAAACGGGGTTTTACCATGTTGGCCAGTCTGGTCTTGATAACCTGACCTCAGGTGATCCACCTGCCTCAGCCTCCTAAAGTGCTGGGATTACATGCGTGAGCCACTGCACCCAGCCCAATTATTTCTAATTTATTTAATAAAATATTTATTTGTGGTCACTACTTGCCAAAGATTGTTCTTTTCTACAGCAACCAGTTAGACAACTGCATCATAACTGAATGCCTGGACCATTGCAATAATCATAACTGCTTTTACTGTATTCAGTATTTTGCAATCCAGTGAAAGACCGTTCTTGACTGCATTGGGCAAGACTGCATTGGAATTGAGAGAAACCCACTTCAATCTATATTATCAGCAACAACAGCAAGTGGTTGGGAGATTCTTGTTTCCCAAAGGGAGTGTGCTAATAATCCATTTATCGTCTTTCATCTCTAAATCCATGATCTTGCCTGCCTCCCTGAAAATGGACGCGGACCCTTTCAATGTTTCTCCTTGCCAGCTGGCATAATGCTTAGTCAGTAGAGGGTGCTGGAGGGACACTGCAGGAGTTAAAGTGTTTTGCTTGTAGGACTCCTGTGTTTGCTCTCTGTGCTCCTGGGCTGTGCAGTCATCCCAGTGTCTGGGTCCTGCAGATGGGTGTCTCCTCCACGCATGAACTCTACAGGCCATGAAGCTTCTCTGCCTTCAGGCTCCTGCAGCACCCAGGGGCTACCAGTTTCCCCTGATGCCATCCATACTTCTCCACTAATGATTTCCCAGCAAAGGACCTCAGGCAAGACGTCTTATGAACAGATGTCCCTGGTACCTACCCAAAGGCTATTAGTCAGTTCTCACACTGCTGTAAAGAAATATCTGAGGCTGGGTAATTTATGAAAAGTTTTAATTGACTCATAGTTCCCCAGGTTTAAAAGGAAGCATTTTACAGAGGCCTCAGGAAACTTACAATCATGGCAGGAGCTGAAGGGCAGGCAAGCATGTCTTACCACAGTGAAGCAGGAGAGAGACAGAGAGAGTAAAAAGGAAAGTGCTACACACTTTTAAACCATCATATCTTGTGAGAACTCACTCACTATGACAAGAACAACCGGGGGAAATCCATCCCACAATCCAATCACCTCTCACCGGGCCCCTCCTCCAAATCAAGATGAGATTTGGGTGGGGACACAAATCCAAGCCATATCAGAGTAGTTTTTTGCAAGATCAAGAGGACAGATGTCCAGAAAGTACCAAAGCAATGGTACCACGACTTCCCTGCCATCCAACGAGTCACAGCTGTGCCATATCCAGAACGTTATTGAATCTCAGTCCTGAGGTGGAAGAATGGGAACGCCTTCTTTGAATGATCTGTCCCATCCCTAAGATAGTGACTGTTCCTCTATCTGCTATTTCTGTATCATTTTGAGTTTTCTCTACTTCTCGATAGTCAAGAGTCCTCGATCCTATAGCAGAAGGTGACTGAGGCTTGGCATCTCCCAGCCATTCACATTGTAGTAAGGAGCAATCCAGAACTTGCATTCCTAAATCTTTCATCAAGAAGCAGAAGGTGGCCCACATTAGTTCCTCCCTTTGCTGGATGTACCAGCAGAGATTATGTGGAAAGTCCAAGAGAAACAGGCTAGTGAAAAACCTACCAGGGGAGCAACTCTCTTTCCTGTGGCCGTGGCATCTCCAACCCCTTACCCATAGATACTGGGTGAAACAGAAAAGTTTTTTGTTTTCTCAGGTAACACCAGAAGGCATCAAGCAGGAGTTTAACAGATGATCCCCCTGCCTCTTCAAAGAGTACAACAAACAAAGAATGCAAAAGACAAAAAAAAAAAAAAAAAAAAAAATTGCCAGAGCTCAGAAAGCCAAAATGTTGTTAGAACATTTTGGTCCACAAAGTAGGCCAGAACCTGCACATTAAACCTAAACCAGGTGACCTGATTGATAAAATAGAAGATTTCAATAGGATCAGGAGTCTCTTAAGATAATATCCACAATGTCTAAGATGCAACTGAAAGTTTGAAAATTACTCATCATAGCAAGAAGAAGGGAAATCACAACTTGGATGAAAAAAGACAAACAACTGAAGCCAACATTGAGATGAATCAGATGTAGGAATGAAGGACAAGAATTTTTTAAAAGCAATAATGAAACTGTTTCAATAAGCAATTACAAATTTTTCTAAAACATATTAAAATGGAATAGGCAAAACAATAGAGTTTATTCAAAAATACCAAATGAAACTTATCAAACTAAAAATATAATAATGGAAATAAAAACAGAATTATACTGGATGGGATCAATAGTAGAATGGAAATAACAGGAGATATAATCAATGAGCATCAAGACAGATCAATAGAATTACTCAGAACAACAAAAAAGAAAACTAAAGAAGTAAATGGATTCTCAGGGACTGTGGGACAATCACGAAAGATACAACATTTGCGTAATCAAAATTACAGAAGGAGAGAAGAAAGAAGGAGGGGATAAAAAATATTCAAGGAAATAAGAGACAAAATCTTTCCAAATCTGTGGTAAGACATAAACTGTAGATTTAAGAAGCTAAAACAGAATAAACCCAAGGAAATGCATAAGACACATATCTAAATTTCTGAAAACTAAAGATGCACACATAGAAATTCCTGAAAGCAATTAGAGAGAAAAGCATTCATTACTTTTAGGGAAACAACAATTTGTATGGCAGCCAATTGAAGAAATTGGCTGAAACCACGGAGACCAGAAGAAAATCATTGGCCCATTTCCCGAGCACAAAAAAGAAAAAAAGAACTATCTACCTCAATTTCTATATTTGGTAAAACTATCCTTCAAGAACCAAAGGAAAATAAACACCTTCTCATACAAAGAAAAAATAAGACAATTTGTTATCAGCAGATCTTGCCTGAAAGCATAATTAAAGGAAACTTTCTGAACAGATAAGCTATGCTATTAGCATGCTTAAAATTTCATAAAGGAAAATAAAACAAACAACAAAAAGCAAAAAAAAAATGGTAAAGGTAGAACAAATATAAGACTATTCTCATGAACCTTTTAAATCATATCTGTCAGTTGAAAATATTATCAAATTTGATATAATGCTCCATATGTATGAATAAAATACTTAAGACTTAAATATTTGAAGATGTTTAAATATTCAAGAAATGTAAAAGATCATGGGACCTAAACGAAAGCAAAGTTTCAAGACTTCACTTGAAGTAAAAAAGTTACCAGTCAGTTGTGAAAAACTTAATATATGTACATACTAGTATCATAATATCATTTATGTAGCTACTTTACCCTTAAGGCTGAAAAACTTAACTCCCTGCTGCTTAATTATGCCTTGTTCAACATGTTAACTTTTTTCAAGAAGTACAGTATGTAAAGTGAGCCAAAAAGAGTGACTTTACAGTGGAGAAACCTAACAAACCTTAGCCAGGTGATCAAAGCTACCATCAAGTATTAATTCATGTTAACTGCATGTGCCCTTGACGTGATGTGATAACACTGTTTTACTTCTGTGATCTTCCTCCCCAGAATACATTACTTCCATGTCATTATCAGAAAAATTTAAACAAATCCCAGTTGAAGGGCAGTCTACAAAATACCAAACCGCTAATTCTCAAAACTGTCAAGGTCATTAAAAAAAGAAAGTCTGTGCAACTATCATAACCAATAGGAACTAGGGGAGACATGACTGCTAAATGTAGTGTGATATCTTCCGTGGGATACTGAAACAGAAAAAGAACAATAACGTAAAACCTCAGGAAATTTGAATATATTATGATCTTAAGCTAATAATACCATATCAATATTGGTCCATCGATAGTGACAAATGTACCACACCAATATAAAATGTTAATCACAGGAAAAACTGGAACTTCCTGTACTAGCTTTACTATAAGTCTGCAAATACAAAACTAATTTAAAATAAACGTGTATGTATAAATAGAGATTAACAGAATGGATTTAAAAATGGTTCAGCTATATTGTGTATGAGAAAATAATTTCAAACATAACAATATAGGTATATTGAAAGTACGGAAAATGTGTACCATGCTAACAGTAATTTTTTTTTAAAAAAAGCAGGAATATCTATATGAGTATTAGATAATATTATAGGGCAAAGAATATTGCTGGGACAAAAAAGGACATTACACAATTATTTTAGAAATCCACTAAGATGACATAGAAATCATAAGCAGGTATGCACCAAATAACAAATCTTCACCATATAGAAAGTAAAAATGGTAAGAGTTGAGGGGAATAAACGGATAAATCCACAAATTATAGCTGGATACTTCAATACCACACTTCCAGCAATTAAGATAATCAGGGGACAGAAAATTTGCAAGACAGAGAAATACTGAAGATTATCAAACAAGAGGACCTCATTCACACATGTAGAGCACTTCACCAAACAAAATTCAGATATACGTTATTTTCAATTGACCATGAAACCTTCATCAAATAAAACACTTCCAGGTCCTAACATAAACCTAAACAAGTTTAAATAGTTTAAATACACAAAATATGTTTCTTGACTATACTGAATCAAACTAGGAATGAGTACTAGAAAGGCAGCAGGAAAATTTTCAAACACTTGAAAACTAAACAATACCTTTCTAAACTATCTACAGGACAAAGAAGTCTCGACAGTTAATACATGTATATATGTATATATACATATTTAAAAATCTGAGAACTAAAAATGAAAATATCATATCAGCACTAAAACAGTGATACCAGAGAAACTTACAGCATCACATACTTGCTCTAGCAAAGAGAGGAGTTAAATGAATAATCTAAGTTTCTACTTCTAGAAAGTAGGAAAGAAGGTAAACAAAATCCCCCCAAAAGCAGAAAAAAAACCAGAAGACAATGAAATTTAAAGCAGAAAAAAATAGAGAAAAATCAATAAATGGAAAAGCTAATTGTTTGAAAAGGTTTTAAACCATTCGAGAGTTACAAAGACAAAAAAGAGAGAAGGCACAAATCACCAATATCAGAAATGTAAGAGACCATATCACTATAGATAGTGCAGTCTTCAGAAAAACATATCATAACTAAGTGTATGCTCACAAATTTGTACATATGAAAATAAAACAGCTCAAAAGACAACACATTACCAAAAGCAAAATAAGATGAAATAAACTAAATAGACCCATAACCTTAAATAAAAGTATGTAATTAAAAATATCCTGAAAAGAAAATACCTTGGCCCAGATGGTGCCAGGTGCAACCCGCAGACCCTGGCCGAAAGACAGATGAAGGCATGCACTCAGACACAGGTATCCAGTGAAAGAGTGGGCTACGGGACCTGGCCCCTCACAGACCCGGAGGAGGAGGGTGCTGTAAAGATCCTGCTGCAGCCTCAACAAACCCACCCGCCAGACATTTTATTCAGCACAGATTTAATGACAAAGGCGCTGAGTCAACACATCTGTGGATAATTAACACAATGGGCCTCCCCTGAGAGAGCTGTCTTGCACGTGATGATTAAAGGCCAGATTCCTAGGCCTAAGTAAACTAACTGATCTAGATCAGTTTCTTTACATCCCCTTGTTATCTAACCTAAGCTCTTAGGATAATTCAGCTGCCTTCAGCCAAATTTTCTTTCAAAGTTTTGCAAACCCTGGCCTTCCGAGAAGTTTTGCATCCTTTTCCTATACTTTCTCCTACCACTGTGACTAATCTCCTACAAAATGGTATTATACCATCTCCTCCGAATCACAGAAGAGGAGAAGGCACTTCCTAAGTTGTCTTATGAAGTCAGTGTTACTCTGATAACAAATCTAGACAAAGACAGTGAAAACAAAACAAAACAAACAAGTCACAAACTTCCTAGAGTCCAACATCTCTCATGAGCTTAGATGCAAAAAGTTTTCAACAATATATTAGCAAACAAAATCTAACATATCAAAAGAATTTTGCTCCATGACTTAGCGGGATTTATTCTAGGTATGCCAAGGTGGTTCAATTTTCAAAAATCAATTAACAAAGACTAATTATATAATCATATTAATGGATCCAGAAAAATACTTAATGATGTTCAACACCCATTTGTGATGACAACTCTCAGCAAACTAGAAATAGAAGAAATATTCAAACAAACAAACAAACAAAAACCTACCCCTGTCATCAGAATGGGGAAAGACTAAATGCTTCTCTCTTTAATCAGTAACAAGAAAAGCATGTTATCTTGCACCACTCTTAGTCACTTAAGTCCTAACATTCCATTCAGCAAAATAAGGCAAGGAAAAGTCTGGGGGTAGGAGCAAAAAGATGTAGCAGAAGAGAAACCGTGGTAAAACAGTTATGTATATCGATGTATTGGTAGTGACCCAAAGTCACATATGTGGTGAAATTGTATAAAGCTCTATGGATACGTGTGCACACACACACACAGGCATATGCACACACACAAATGGATACATGTGTAACTGGTTAAATCTGAAGAAACACCTATTGTCAATTTCCTGGCGTTGATATTGTATGGTATAGTTACATAAGAGATGACACTGTAAGACTTGGGGTGAAAGGTGTAGGGAACCTCTTTGTACACTTTTATGGCACTTCCTGTGAATCAATAATCACTTCAGAACAAAAGCTAATGAGTTCACCTCGTAAACAAAAAAAAAAAATGATTTTGAGAGATGAAGCAAAAGCACTTGAGAACATTTAAAATCAACTAAAGGTTTTTTTTTTGTTTGTTTTTTGTTTTTTTTTTTTTTTTGGGAGACGGAGTCCTGCTCTGTCACCCAAGCTGGAGTGCAGTGGCGCCATCTCGGCTCACTGCAACATCCGACTCCCAGCAATTCTCCTGCCTCAGGCTCCTGAGTAGCTGGGATTACAGGTGAACACCACGACGCCCAGATAATTTTTTGTATTTTTGGTAGAGACAAGGTTTCACCATGTTGGCCAGGCTCGTCTTGAACTCCTGACCTCAAGTGATCCACCCGCCTCAGCCTCCCAAAGTGCTAGGATTACAGGTGTGAGCCACCATGCCCGGCCAACTAAAGATTTTTTTTCAGTGCAAAATAGGAAAAGAAGGAAGTGTTCTCAATCTGGTCATAGAGTCTGCAAAAAATATAGAGAAAACGTTTTACCAAAGGGTAAAATATTGAAAAATTTCCCCCAAGGTTAGGAACAAGAAAGGATATCTACTTGACCACTCTACTTAACTTTGAACTGGTCACCCTACCCAGTATAATAAGGCAAAGAATTTGAAAGAGTGAGAGACATAAATAAAATTCTTTCTTTCAGATGACATAATCTTGTTCATAGAAAGTGGAAAACAACATATAAACTATTAACATTTATGTGTATTTCTAACACAAAGTCAATATGATGCTTTTGCATTTTCCTATATTAGCAACAATTAGAAAACGAAATGTTAAAAGGTATACCAGTTGCAAGACCATAAACAAGAAAAACTCTAGGAAGAAAATTAGGCCGGGCACGGTGGTTCACGCCTGTAATCCCAGCACTTTGGGAGGCTGAGGTGGGCGAATCACGAGGTCAGGAGATCGAGACCATCCTGGCTAACACGCTGAAACCCCATCTTTACTAAAAATACAAAAAAATTAGCCGGGCGTGGTGGTGGGCGCCTGTATTCCCAGCTACTTGGGAGACTGAGGCAGGAGAACGGCGTGAACTCGGGAGGCGGAGCTTGCAGTGAGCCGAGATCGCGCCACTGCACTCCAGCCTGGGCACAGAGCGAGACTCCATCAAAAAAAAAAAAAAAAAAAAAAAGAAAGAAGGAAAATTAATGAAAGATGTTTATACTCTTTCTCAGAAAATATTAGGTTATTGCTAAAAGAAAAAACTGACTTAAACAATTAGGGGGAATGTTATCTGTTCCCAGATTAGAAAACTCAACATTGTAAAGATGAAAGTTTCTGCAAAATTTCTTAGTATCAGGTTGATGCAAAAGTAATTGCAGTTTTGTATTGTTGAAATTTTGTTTGATATTGGAATGCATTCTTAAATGTGTTTATGTTATGCATCATTTTAATGTGCATTTCTCACTTTTTTCTTGATAATGACTTGTTGCTGTTTATTTTATATTTATTTTAGACAACGGAAATGATGTTAGAGAGCAAATTTGAGCCATTTTCTTATTTGAGTTCAAAATGTGTCATAAAGCAGCAGAGACAACTCACAACAACAACAACGCATTTGGTCCAGGAACTGTTAATGAACGTACAGTGCCGTGATGGTCCAAGAAGTTTTGCAAAGGCAATGACAGCCTTGGTGATGGGGAGTTTGGTGACCTGCCATCAAAGTCTATAACCACCAACTGAGTGCAATCATCAAAGTTGATTCTCTTACAGCTACACGGAGAAGATGCCGAAGAACTCAACGTTGACATTCTGTGGTTGCTTGGCATTTGAACCAAACTGGAGAGGTGAAAAAGCTTGATAAGTGGGTGCCTCATGTGTTGAGCAAAAATTAAAAAAAAAAAAAAATCGTCATTTTGAAGTGTCCTCTTATTCTACACAGCAGCAATGAACCATTTCTCAATTGGATAGTGACATGCGATGAAAAGTGGATTTTATACGACAATCAGTGATGACCAGTTCAGTGGATGGACCAGGAAGATGCTCCAAAGCACTTCCAAAAGCCAAACTCGCACCACAAAAAGTCATGGTCACTGTTTTATGGTCTGCTGCCTGTGGGTTCTACTACTGCTTTTTCAATCCCGGGGAAAACACTACATCTGAGAAGTATGCTTAGCAAATCAATTAGATGCAACATAAACTGCAGTGCCTGCAGCCAGTATTGGTCAACAGAAAGGGCCAAATTCTTCTCCAGACAATGCCCAACTGCACGTTGGACAACCAGCGCTTCAAAAGTTGAATGAGGGCCGGGCACAGTGACTCACGCGTGTAATTCCAGCACTTTGGGAGGCCAAGGCGGGGAGATCACAAGGTCAGGAGTTCGAGACCAGCCTGGCCAACATGGTGAAACCCTGTCTCTACTAAAAATACAAAAATTAGCTGGGCGTGGTGGCGTATGTCTGTAGTCCCAACTTCTCGGGAGGCTGAGGCAGGAGAATCGCTTGAACCTGGGAGGTGGAGGCTACAGTGAGCCAAGATCGCACCACTGCACTCCAGCCTGGTGACAGAGTGAGACTTCCTCTCAAAAAAAAAAAAAAAAAAAAAAAAAAAAAAAAAGGTTGAATGAATTGGGCTATGAAGTTTTGCCTCATCCACCATATTCACCTGACCTCTTACCAACCGACTACCACTTCTTCAAGCACCCTGAAAACATTTTTAGGAAAAACATTTCTACAACCAGCAGGATGCAGAAAATGCTTTTCAACAGTTCTTTGAATCCCTAAGCACAGATTTTTATGTCACAGGAATGAACAAACTTCATTTCTCATTGACAAAAATGTGTTGATTGTAATGGTTCTCGTTTTGACTAATAAAGATGTGTTTGAGCCTAGTTATAATGACTTAACATTGACGGTCCAAAAATGCAATTATTTTTGCATCAACCTAATAGATCGGTACTTCTGTTTCTAGCTATATATCAAAAACAGGCATATAAATGTACACCAAAAGGCAGGCATGAGAATGGCTTCTTGTGGCACTACTACAGCCCCAACTGAACTGAACTGAAAACTTCAATAGAAGTAGAATGGATAAATTGTAGTGTATTTATAAATGGAAATAACATGCACGATGGTAATGAAGAACTATGCAAAATCATTGTAGACTGAGACATAATATTATGAGAAATAAGTCAGATGTAAAATAATGTATAATATGGTAAGTTATGTATATACACTTCAAAAATCAAATAACAGTTTAGGTTTGAGATTAGTAACTGAGAGGAAGCAGATGGTAGAGTCCTGAGCTTCTGTGGTGCTGTTCTATATCTTGACCTTGATCTTAATTGTATTGCTGCCTTCACTTTGTAAAAATCCCGCAGGGGGCTGGGCGCGGTGGCTCAAGCCTGTAGTCCCAGCACTTTGGGAGGCCGAGACGGGCGGATCACGAGGTCAGGAGATAGAGACCATCCTGGCTAACACCGTGAAACTCCGTCTCTACTAAAAAATACAAAAAAAAAAAAAAACAAAAACAAAAACAAACAAACAAAAAAAACTAGCTGGGCAAGGTGGCGGGCGCCTGTAGTCCCAGCTACTCGGGAGGCTGAGGCAGGAGAATGGCGTAAACCTGGGAGGCAGAGCTTGCAATGAGCTGAGATTCGGCCACTGCGCTCCAGCCTGGGGGACAGAGCAAGACTCCATCTCAAAAAAAAAAAAATCCCTCACGGGACGCCTTTGAGATTTGTTTACTTTTCTGTGTATGTGTTATAAGATAAGAAAACTCTAGCCTGACCAACATGTTGAAACCCTGTCTCTACTAACAAAAAAATACAAATATTAGTTGAGCGTGGTGGTGCATGCCTGTAGTCCCAGCTGCTCGGGAGGCTGAGGCAGGAGAATGGTGTGAACCCGGGAGGCGGAGCTTGCAGTGAGCCAAGATTGCGCCACTGAACTCCAGCCTGGGCGACGGAGCGAGACTCTGACTCAAAAAAAAAAAAAAAAAAAAAAAAAAAAATCAAACCTTAATAAAAGCTTGTAGCCACTTCTACCATTTAAAGATGTGGGAAGCAAAAAAGGAAATAACATTTCAAAATTTATTATCTTAAGTTGTAGATGTTGGAAGTAACCATGTTGTAATTGCTGAGAGAACACAATCCTGAGTCTTTGGACATGAACTTAGAGTTTCAGTAAAGGATTTATCTGGTGTGCCTAACATAGAAAAAATAAAATAAAATTTCATGGGGAAGCCCAAGGAGAGGTAACTCATGAAATACAGAGGCTAGAAGCCTTGAAGGAAAAAATATGCCAATAAATGGAAGTATAAATCACTCCTCCATATTCAAAATGTAGATAAAAGTCTATAAGCAATGTCTTATGTGCGTATGTCATTGTGTAAGTATATGCATATGTGTGTGTAAAACCAGGGGAGGGAGATGTGGTCTACTTCTAGAAAAATGGTAGCTCTGAACAGGGAAAGCATACGTTGAAAGACAATCTATGAATTACTAAAAGCTTCCTTTGCACTTATGTATTAATTTTAAATGTATATTTACACATACGGTTTATAATTATCGGTTGACACCTGTAATTTTCAGGAGAGGCAATTGTTTTTGCTCAGTGTTGTGTATCTATTCCTACAACAGTGCCTAGCATGTGGTGGCACCCATAAATATCCCTTAAGTCAAAATAATACTGAATCAATGCACTGAAATAAAAATACTAGCAGCAGTAACTTACACATTGCAGTTTCGACGTAATAGGCAACCTGCTTTATATACATTGATTGTTTGAATTACCATTACAATTGTGTATACGTAATCCCACAGTTAATTATCATAGTTTAGATTCAAATAAGAAGTGGGACCGGGCATCCTGGCTCACGCCTGGAATCCCAGCATTTTGGAAGACCGAGGCAGGCAGATCACTTGAGGTCAGGAGTTTGAGATCAGCCTGGCCAACATGGTGAAACCTCATCTGTACCAAAAATATAAAAAATTAGCTGGGTGTGATGGTGTGCGCCTGTAATCTCAGCTACTCAAGAGGCTGAGGCAGGAGAATCGCTTGAACCCGGAGGTGGAGGTTGCAACGAGCCAAGATCATGCCACTGCACTCCAACCTGGGCGACAGAGTGAGACTCCGTCTCAGAAGAAAAAAAAAAAAAAAGTGGAAGTGGGGTCTCAAACCCAGGAGAGATTGGGGTAAATTTATGCCAACAACAGAAGTTCCCCAACAAACTGAGAGGGCTATTGCCACCACCTCCTGTAAGCCTTCTTTAGAATCTCCAATGAGATGGTACCTTAGTTGTTATTTACATTACTTCAGTTTTTGTTTTGTTTTGTTTTTTGTTTTCTTTGAGTCGGAGTCTTGCTCTGTCACCTAGGCTGGAGTGCAGTGGTGCAATCTCCATTCACTGCAACCTCTGCCTCCCGGGTTCAAGCAATTCTCTGCCTCAGCCTCCCGAGTAGCTGGGACTACAGGCACCCGCCACTGCGCCCAACTAATTTTTGTATTTTTGGTAGAGACGGGTTTCACCATCTTGGCCAGGCTGGTCTTGAGCTCCTGACCTCGTGATCCACCTGCCTCGGCCTCGCAAAGTGCTGGGATTATACGCATGAGCCACCGCGTCCAGCCACTTCAGTTTTGTCTTAGGGAGTACTGACCTTCAGAATAATCTTAACATTCATGCATGTAAATCAATAAATCTTTCCTTCTGCAGCTTCTGACAGATTATGTATTCTGGAAGATGCTCTTCCACAAGATCAGAAAATTCTTCTAATAGCTTTTTTCCATTATTTACTCTTTTGAACTGAAAAATGAAACCTATACTCCGTGGGCAATTTACTGTTTTATTGTATAAAGATGAAGAGACTTAATATTTCCTTCTAAACTATTAACCAATTTTACCTACTTAATTTATTTAATCACTAATTCCACCCTCTCTCAGTCACAGTGATTTTTTTTTCTTTTTTTTTTTTCTTTTTTTTTGAGGCGGAGTCTTGCTCTGTCGCCCAGGCTGGAGTACAGTGGCGCGATGTCCATTCACTGCAACCTCCGCCTCCCGGGTTCAAGAGACTCTCCTGCCTCAGCCTCCTCAGTAGCTGGGATTACAGACATGCACCACCACACCCAGCTAATTTTTGTATTTTTAGTAGAGACAGGGTTTCACCATGTTGGCCAGGCTTGTCTTGAGCTCCTGACCTCGTGATCTACCTGCCTCGGCCTCCCGAAGTGCTGGGATTACAGGTGTGAGCCATCGCGCCCAGTCACAGAGATTTTAAAGGACATCTTGGTCTTACATCGAATTACCAAAGATATATGGTTCCTTCATACACTTTCTCCTTATTGTATTGTTATTGATTTTAAATACCTACACTAATTCCACTCTGTACTAATCATGGTGCTTGTGATATTTGGTGCACACTATTAAAATTTTTTCATATGTTTTTCATTTAAATGAGAATACTTTGGAAAGATTTCATCATCACTAGTATTTTCATTTGAATTGCTTTACATTTGTAAGTTAATTTTAGAGAGAATGGATAACTTTAAGAAATAAAGATATATACTACAGAGTTCAGATTATTTTTCAATGTCTATTTTCAATTAATATTGATGTAAAATAATTCAATTAATATAATTCAATTGACTACTCATTTTTATATTCATCTAAAACAGTCACATCTAGACTAATTTATTTTTTACCAGAATTAGGGAGCTGTTGGAACGTCAGAAAACTAACAGGGGATGATTATAAAACTTTAATGTCCTGTCGGTAATTTAATTGTGCTTAGCACCCAGGGACAGATGCTATCGGTAATTTAATTGTGCTTAGCACCCAGCAGCAGTCTCATGAATGCCATGACCCACGGAACCACCTGCGTATGCTGATAAATCAAGTGATAACCCTTAACAAACTAAAGGTGCTAGAATTAAATATTACTTTGGATAATCATTCACACTATCCAATAAAAAGTAGAGTAACTCTGAGTAAAAACTACCTTCTGCTTTTTCTCCCACTAGGAAATAAATATTACTACTATTAATAGTGATAGCAGCTAACACTTTTCTAGTACTTAATATGTGAAAAGAATTTCACTTATCCCAACTCAATCATCAACATAACTCCAGTAGAAAGATATTATTAAAATGGTCATTTTATGTTTAAGAAACTGAGGCACAGAGAAGTCAACTGGACACCCTCAACTTGTACCTATTCATCAGTTTATTTCTAGTTTACATAATAAAGCACATCTTCGATACTATTCTGATATCCTTAGCTCAAACTTAAAGGAACTTTTCAGAACAAGTAATGTATAAACATGTTGAACTTGTATTTAAAAATGATACAATATGGACTGACCTTGAACCTAGGCCTTTCATATGCAAACTACCTTTCCTGACAAAGGAGACAATTAATTATTACACTAGTACATCCAGAAATTCATTTAATAGGGGATGGAAATACCAAGGACAGAAAAGAACCAGTAGTGACATTGCAATAAAGTTCAGTATTCTCCTTGTCAGCAGATAAGATTAGCACCAGGTACTACAGTGGGTGCGAGCTAGGGGCAGACACAGAGGGAATATCTCTAGCTCTGAAGGTGAAAGGGATGCAGGAGCAGTGAGTTGGAAAATCCTTTAAACGTTCTAGTTGTGCTGCCCTGGCTTTATGCTAAAACTCAGGGTCACCATTTAGTATATATTATGTAACTTCATGCACCTTGAAATATTTCCCTATGTGAAAGCTCAATTATGCTAAAATATTTATTTATTACTTTATTATGTTGGCTATGCAGAAAGACAGGAAAACAGTAAGTTCATATCTATGGAAGGTCTGACACAGAAAAGCTTTTATTATGTCACCATAAAAATTACAAAATGGTTAGGGAGAAAGAGGCATAGCAAAGTAGAGAATGGAAGGAGGCCAGAAGGCCCATTTAAAATCATAGTCATCATTAAATTACTTGTAACACCACCTAATATTCTTTCTTGGAAACACTTATCAAATTTTATTTCAAAACTACTTGCTCTTGTTACTTATGCTGTGACCCTACCAACGTTTTCCTCAAGCCACTAAATATTCTCTACATAAAGGAATTCCTTTGGTTTATTCCTTTGGTTTATTTATACCAAAGGCATATTTGGTGTTCATCATTTTCTATGTGCAGCCAGTAACCCTGTGAACTTGTTTGACACTAAATCAGCTTTGTCGCATATCTTTTTTTTACATTCTAAATGCATTCTCTTTTAAAGCTACTCATTCCTAAGAATCATACATGTATTCAGCGGAGTATATGTAGTTTGCAGTAGTTTTATATTACTTGCATTCATCTCTTTCCTCTTATCAATGTGATAATGTGATTTTAACCAATGAAGATGACAGATAATTTATATTTTTATTGTGCTTTAAGAAAGTTACTCATAGCAGAGGTGACGTATTTGTTGTACCCCAAAAAAGTTATGGGCTATTCTAAATGATACACTGTTTATGTGTGAGAATATAACAAAGAAAAGCTGGGTTTTGAAGGTAAGCTGATTAGTTTTGTTAAACTTAAAAAAAACTCTCAGCAAATATGAAATGTTAGTGTTGAAAATAAACTTAGGTATCACTATCTTTTAATACTACAAATTGAGGCCGAGATAAATGACCACTTAGTGTTTTTAAAATACCCAGTGATAGATGAATGTTGAATTAGAAATCAACATGATAGTCAGGTGTAGGCATAGCCACAAAAATAATAATAATTGGTTCATTGGGTTTACGCTAGAATAAAAACAGAGAAAAAGTCAGAAGGATAGATTTGGGTGTTATCCACATATATGTGATATGCTAAAGAAGCACGTATAATAAACGTTCATTGTATGTATAATGAGCACACAGCACAACTTAGATAGCAGATATAGGTGTCATAAAAACAGAAGAAGCCAACAGCAATGATGGCTATCTCAACCGGAAATTATTTGCAAATAATTTTATCAGCCTTAAGAGTGAAAATGAAATGAGACGAGTCCAAACTTGCTTTAAGTCAAGAAGAAGGATTGAGTGATTTCAATAATGAGAATCTCTGCGATCAACAAGCATTTATTATACATTTGATGATACCTCTGAAAGAAATAAAGTTACACACATACCATAGACCTTGTCAAAAGTTTCCACAAGTTATTTGACAAGATCTATGCAATCATAAGGTTTATTTTGAAAAGGATGATGGTTCAAGAACAAGAAACTCCTTTAAATAATATTCAGTAACAATATAATCACAAATGAACCAAAAATCACCAGTAAAAGAAATGTGGTTATTATTCTAAGACACTCAATGTTCCTGAATATGAAGATTATGAATGCCTCCATATTTCAGAAATGTGAAGTAAAGAACAAACAGAATCATGAGCCAAATAAAGTAGTGACACACATTTTTGAAAATTATCTCATGAAAACCAAGATCTAAAAAAATAAGTCTTGGGGAAAATGTTCAAGATATTCTAATGACTTATTCCACACTTATTTGGGGGCTACCATGTGTCAAGTAGGATTATAAAAACCCAGGCATACAGGATAAATTACCCACTGGACCTGAAGTACAGTATTAAATAGTTGCATGAAGAAAATATTAGCATTCAGAATGTTAAGTTACATATATAAAAAATGACAGACATCATGTAAATTTGGGAAAAACTTAAAAATTTTTCAAGCTAATATATAGTCAATTTTTGGTGTATACTTCTATGAATCCTAACACAAGCAGATTGCTGTGTAATCATCACTATAGTCAAAATATAGGACAGAGTCGTCACCCTCCAAAACCTCTCTTGTGCTATCCCCTTGTACCTAACCCCTCCTCCATGCCATCCCTATGAACTAGACATGAATCTGGTTTTACCATAGTTTTGTCCTTTTAAGAATGTCATATAAATGCCATCATACAGTATATAAATTGCCAGACTGACTTATTTTACCTAACATAATGTCAATAGCTTTTTAAAAAAGTTGTTGAATACCATTCCACTGTGTTAATATACCACAGTGTATTCATCCATTGTCTTGCTGAAGGATATTTGAGTTGACTCTTGTTGTTGGCAATTGTGGATAGAGCTGCTGTAAATATCTCTATAAACTTTGTGATGTAAACATGTTTTTATTTAACTTGGGCAATCACCTAGGAGTGAGATTGTTGGACCATATGGTAGTTGCATGTGTAACTTGATAGGAACAGGCAAACTGTTTTTTCAGAATAGTGTAATGTTTTGCGTTTTTAGCAGCAGGAGTATAAAACTTCCAGTAGCTTTGTGTCCAATCTAACACTTAGTACTGTCTGTATCTTTTATTTTAGTCATTATACTTGTGACTTATGATTTCTCAAAGCCTGTAATGTGAAAATATGTATGGTCAGTTTCTTAATGTGTAATATTGAAGGCTTTCTTCCCCAGATATATTTACCTATAACACTCTAGTGTGCTTTAGGTAGCTGATAGATTTACTGATTCAATTAGTAGAATTAGAAGAACAAGGATGTGGAATCATAAGGACCTCTGGAAGAGATATGAGAAAAGAAAGCACATTTTCTTAGTCTGCAATGCATGCCTCCCTGGAGCGGCAGGCTGGTCTTTGAATTACATTCAATAATCTTTGTAGAACAATGAAGTATGGCAAAGGCAATGTAAGAATAGAAACAATTTTTTTTTATTCTAACTATGACATGAGAAAAGGTGAGCTCCAAAATTTATGAATTATTAATATGCTCTAATTCCTTTGGGAGGGGTAGAGGAAGGAAAGATATTAGTTAAACAATAGACGGATGGGTTTGTGAGCATGTTGAAAACAAAATAGCTAACACGTGACCTCAGAATCAAACTAAACCATGAAAAAATGAGATTTTTCTTTTTTTTTTTCCATAGGATTATTGGATTAAAACACAGAGGGATCATATAGTATTAAAAATTCTTAACTTCAGGCAAATATATGACAAAATATCTAGACATAATATTGGAAAAAAAGGTTGCAAATGAATTCAGAACTGACTAAATATTTTAACCAAAGAATGCTGATTAAGGGATTCATAACAATCTTAAGAAATCTGAAGAGATTTGGGTAATACTGTTTCCTCATTATGAAATATATATTGTTAGGAGTCTAATAAATACTTGGAAACAGAAGAATAGCTGGGGTTCATTTTCTCCTCTTCCTTTGCTCAATTTTCTATTCCCACCGTGGCTTATTTTTCTGGTACATACATTATCTGACTTGGAATTTTTCCAAAATTAAATACAAGAATAGACACAAAATCCAAAGTGAAAGTCAGGAGAAAAATGCTACTGTAGTTAACAGACCTAGATCATAAGTAACTGTTTGCCCCTAGCTTCTCTCTCTACCCCATGACCAGGCAATTAGTATTGTTGGACAGTCATCTGCGCTTTGGTGCCACCTCATTTAGGAACCCTAATACTGAAGTGAATGATCTTCTGTGTACATATGGACTCCTACATTTTATTTAGCTTCCTGCCTCCAGATGTTTTCAGATAATTATTCTCACAACCTTACATTTGTGAACATTATGCCCCATTAGCCAAATTTCCAAAGACACGTTTCTTATCAAGGTAAACAAAAAACTGCATGTTCCATAAGTCAATTATATATGGAACTCCAATGCACCTGCAATTCTGAGGTCCCACAAAGGGAGCCTCATTAAAAAGAAGGCTTGGTTAAGTGTATAAGCTATAGACTCATTAATTTCAGATAAGTTATGTAGTCATAAGGTCTAATGAAATATCTAAAAGAGAAAATTTAAAACCACTCTTTTGTTACTTTATTTTGCTTTTATCTTTTAACTGGCCCTGTAATATATCATTTCTATTTTATTACAATTACTTTAATATTAAAATTCAAACACTAGAGATAATCATATTTTGGATAAATTTATGTAATTACCAAATTAATAAAATGTTTATTCATCTGCTTAGTGATTTCTGCATCTGCAATATTGTGCACTTAAGAAATAGTCTATGCATTATATTTATTGAAATAGACTTGCATTACTTTTTTATTAATATATAAGGAGATGGAGTGGCCTAAGTAGTGCTAAAATAAAGGAAGAGGACACCTTTACAATATGTCTTAAAAGAGGCACAGTTTCTCACTTTATCCTATCACCCTGATTTCTATACCCTCAAGACTAGAATCACTTTAACAACTAAAGATATTGTTACCAAAGGTCATAGTTTGAAATACATATATTTCGTCTGGAAAAGGAAAAATTTCAAAGATATAGTATTCATTAACATATAGGTATAAATTATTTTAGCAGATTAGCTACCCTTGGTCTTGAGAAGTAGAGGCCAATGCCATGCAAGAATGGTCTTTAAGACCATGGCACAGAGCACTGTTAAGTGGAGCTGGCTTTGTACAACTGCAGTGATTGATGTTAAACGAGGGCATGGGGTACTTGGAAAGAGAAGGAGCAAGCCAGCAAAGGTTGAAGATGACCAGCAAAACCGTGTCCTTCAGGTTTTAGTCTAGGTCCTCTAGGAAGGAAAATCTGTAGTATTCCCTGATTCTGCACTACTATCTCTACAAATAAATGTGAATTTAATTAAATATTTGAGCCAGTCCATATTTCTGTTTGTAGGACACAAACAATGTGCAACTTTGAGGAATTGGTGTAATGACTCAGGATGTTTAAAAAATAATATAAATACTCCTTTGATACAACTTTTCAAAACATAATCATTAGTGTCTTTCCTTCAGACATAATTCTCATGACACCTGAGTTACAAAGACTGAGAGTTCTAATTTCTAAAGCGCGACATCCTTCTCCTGATATCACAGGCATCTACTTCAACTTACAATTTCCTTAAACGGATTAATTATAAATTTATTAACATGAATTAATTAATATGAACTCAAAATCAACAATGCATTTAATCATTTGAAATGTATATGTAGTATTAAACCTAAGTGTTTTGTTGATCTATCCTTCAAGATTTGCACAGCTCACTTTGCATCAAACATTCATTCTTATTAAATTATCCCAGACTACTACGACATTCTCTAAGTTAAAAAAAAATGAGTCAATGACAAAAAACATAAATTTGGTTTTTACACGTCCTATACCATCTGCAGTTAATTAAATGATTCCCAGGTGTTCGCTGTAATTGCTTTAATGCAAGATTATATGTCATTTTCAGGGCCTTTAAATATTTATTATAAGACCTTCGTCTACATTTTTTCTCTATTCATTTAGGAACAAAAAGCATGCTTATGCTTAGCACTAACAAAAATAAGCTAATTTGGCTTAAATTATTTTGTGGATTAAATTTCATTGGGAAAAAAATTTTATAAGCCAAAACTTGATGAAAGAGTAAAAGCATAACTAGGATGTTGATTTAGATGTGCTCATTTACCTTCTTCATTTTAAATTTTTGTGCAAAATATGTGCCTATGCTGTATGACTAAGATGTCAAAAAATCAAATCAGATGGCATTTTGTCAGGACAACTGAATATTGAGCAATGTAAGGACCAGGAGATTCATCAACTGACTCCCTTTTCCAAAGGTAAAAAGTAGCTTTTCATTATTTAGACTTGGAACAGAAAAGAGTCATGGAGACAATCTAGCAAAATAGACTCATTTCATACACAAGGCAACTAAATCTCAGAGACTTGGTCATGTGTATAGAGTAGTACACATGCAGGGCTAACAAAAAATCACAATCACTAACTTATACATAATGCATATTATGCTCCAGGAAGTGTTTCAATACCTTATTATATATTAACATATTTAATTTTCACATCTACTGTATGAGGCGAATACTCATATTATCCCCGCAGAAACCTGGAATGGATGCCTGGAGTAATGTACATAAGGTCACATAGCTGGCAGTTGATAGATCTGGGATTTAGCAGTCTCCAGAATCCATGCTATTAATTGGTGAAGTATATGTCCTTCCTAAAAATAGTTTCTGAAGATATTAAAATGCTGAGGTTTTAATCAGTCTATGTATGTGGACTCGGAAATCTTCTTTCTAAAAGTTGTCCTGACCTTGACTTTGCTTCCTAGTACTTTCCTTGCTTTGATACTTTGGGCAAGTGTGTGTGTTGTGGGGGGAGAGAGAGGGGAAGAGAGAGAGGGGAAGAGAGAGAGGAGAAGAGAAAGAGAGAGAGAAGAGAGAGAGAGAGTTCTTGGATGTTGAAGGATGTTGGAGGCAGGCAGAGGGGCATTAACCCAGTTAAGAGTCTTAGGGAAGGTCTTCAGCTTTTTTGAAAGGAATTTCATCAATATTAATTTCATCATCAGGTCATGCTATTATGGAAATGAACAGGTCCGGCCACAGTCAACTAACGTTTTAAGATCTCACCTCAACTGACCAATGGCAAACACAGGTCCAATTATACATCATTTAAAGTGTATTTAAAAGACACAGACAAACCATGTCTTGCAAGTAAGTCTAGATTTTTGTTTCTGAATTGAGTTGGACCAATAAACATGCTCTGTTTCTTTGTCTCCCTTCCACAATTATTTTACATAACTGCCCTTTTTGTCATGCATCCAACCTTCTTTAAAGCATTTTGTCAGAGGATTACTAGGCTCAATGCTTCTTTTAATGTAGAGTTGTTAAAAATAGTGCACATTATACCATCCAGATTTCCCTCTATTAAGCAAAATGTATATTTTGTTCAGCACATGTGAGAAAAATGTGTTTGTTTCTCATAAGATCATATGCATTCTTTTAAAGTATAGTGGGTCATTTGGTTACATTTCCTTTTACACCTTTATTACCAAGAACATCACTGTAGTTTAATTACTCTATAAGATAGATATGCTTTCTTATGAGTAAAGATTTACCAATAGAATCTTTATATATATGTGAATCTTTTCATAAACTTATATAATTTTAAAATGGAAGTTATTTCATAACATGGATGCTCTTATTAATAGATATTGACTCAAAAAATACAGGAAAACAAATTTTAAAAATTATTTACTTTCAGAATCCTAATGGTTGATTTTCTAAACAAACAAATCTTCTTTTGTCATATATATATATACACACATATATATACACACACATATATATATATATAGTTTTTTAAAATTTTTATATGTGTAGCTAATCGACGCACTCTGAGAAGTGCAAATGATCAATCTTAATACCTTTACTGTGGCCCATCTGACTATCATCATCTCCATTCCCTGACTTGATAAACCTTCTTGGAAAAAGAAGGCAAGCACCTCAGATCTCTGAAGAAACCAGAGTCAACTCTGCTACAAAAGCTGTCTACAACAGTTTCTATTGTTAAGTGATGTTAATTGCTCAGTGTAA
The DNA here is from genome assembly GCF_043159975.1 of Macaca nemestrina. Taxonomy (NCBI): domain Eukaryota; kingdom Metazoa; phylum Chordata; class Mammalia; order Primates; family Cercopithecidae; genus Macaca; species Macaca nemestrina. The sequence goes on along the minus strand of NC_092132.1, from coordinate 140,461,272 downwards.
AATATGAAAAAGGAAAATCATAATAAACACAAATATCACTTTGTTTAATTGCTTGCAAATGGCATTCTTCCTTATTAACATATAGTCAGGCTTATTTAAGGCCTAAGTTTCAAGAATTACTGAGGAAAAACAGAATATGAGAAAGTAAAGATTATAATTAAGATTTTTATACAATTTGGTTATGCCACTGATTTTTGGTAAGCATAAATGAGAATATAAAAGATAAGTAAATGATTCTGACAATAAACAGCAAGCCTTTCCTAGGTGTTAATTCATTCGGAATTAATTCTTCCAAATTTATTGAGCATTAAACAAGGAGACCTATGATGAAATATGAGATCCTATTTAAAGCATAAGACTATGGTTTTAAGCACACTCTAAAACTAAAATTTCAGAATTACATTCAGTTTTTTAATACCCAATTAACCTCAATGTTTTACTGGGATAATAATACAGATGTGGGATTGTGGAACTTCTTCTTGTTTATGACATAGGGCCCCATAAGTAGCCATGATAAGTATCTCAAAAGTCACTGTGACTAAAATTTAAATGCAGAACACTAACAAACAAATAAACAGAATAAAAAACACAAAGCTAGCTCTACCAGTTAAGATTATTCTTTTTCCAGTTTCTGAATTTATCCTCCTTTCATTTTTATCCTTCAGCTATAGAATGATGGCACAAGGCACATGAGAAAGGAAAATATTAGCTTTTAGCCATTGCTTTATCAAAAATAAAAGATATTTTTGTAACATAAGAAAAAGCAATCTATAGCTTAAAAACAGCCAGGTTGGCTAAGATTTTTAAAGGATAAATTATATTACTGAAATCAACCTATACTTTGTTAACTACTTATAAAAGTAGTTTAAATATAGTCTGTTAAATATCAATGTAATGTTATTGATAAATAAAATATAATTATCCTCATGATATTGTGGGAAAGAGTATTACCTTTTCAGTGAACCAAATTACTACAGAATTATTATTAATGTTGTAAACAAAGTCTATATCAAAACTTCATATTTTATTTATACTACCATAAAGATTTTTATTCTATATATCACATACTGTAGTTCTTCCTGAGATAATAAAACAAACTCACAAAGATGGTGTATAATTTACATCCTTTACCCACTTTTTTGATAGAAAGTCATGGAAAATATCATCATGTTATCAAGATATATGAATATATAACACACCTAAAGTCACACACTTTTTTCACCCATAAAAGAAAAATAATATTCTGCTAAAGAACATAGTAATTATAGATTAAATAATAGAAAATTTTGACCTGGAGAATGATTCTGAGACTTGTTTAAGAAAGTTCTTGCTTTTTCTTCAAGGAGTCTGACCTCTTGGGATGTTGTACTTTCTTTAACCACTTCTCAACAACAATCTCATTCCTCTCTTTCAGCTTTATTCTAAGAAAAGAAATTTGGAGGAAGAAATCTTGAGTCCACCAATCTCCTCCAATGTTATGAAGGTCATGAAAATTAGAATCCTAGACTTACTGGGGGAAACTGGATATTATCTGGTCAAATTCATAAAGCCTAGAACTTCATCAATTCACAAAAATGTTTGTCAAATTGATTTTTCTACCTAAAGTTTTAAAATATTTAGATTTAGTTTTTATTGTGCTTGAGCCAGTGTATATATAAAATATTTATCTTTTGCATTTATTGTATTAGAAATAATTTGATTTAAAATTCTATCAGTGAGTCAGCATTAGAATTACCACATGGGTTGGTCTAATCGCTGAACTACATATATCCCTGTGAGTGGAATTAGTAGGAAGCTAGGCTTATAGAGAAAGAAAAAGGTAGGGTACAAGAGAAATTGATATTTGCTTTGCTGAAACTACTTACATACATTTTTGAGGAAAATGGTACAATGAGAATAAAATCTGGAAAAATATTCAAATTATTATATTTTTAGAATTGACTATACATTTCTAACAGAAATCAATGCATTCTATTGGTAGACAACAGAATTATTTTACTTAGAAAATGAAGAGTAACTGAAATTCTTTTCCATAACTATTCAGTTTGTGTGGTAATTTTTTTAATATTGCAAAAATAGTATCATGACTATACTATAATTGAGGCCATACACATAAAAACTGAAAGAATAAGAAAAGAAATAGACAAAGAGGGTTAGAACAGCTACTTTATGTATACACAATTAAACTTAGAGTCTTTAGAAATAAATTTTAATTTCTACATTGCCTCATTCAAGTATGTCTTCAAACTCTACATAAAGGTAAATTTATTCTTACATAATGGAAGAGTTTCTGAACACGGGATACACTTTCTGTGTTGTGTTTTGTAACATATCTCTCAACAGTATCATAATTCAGCCTTATCTAATATCACACAGATACCCAGAATAGAAAAACATCATGAGATTTCTCCCATATCACTGTATTTGTAACATAAGTGATACCAATAATTACACTCACTAGCATGACAATAATAGATTCAATATACAATTGCCTACCATTTGTAGACACTGACATCACCATAATGCTTATAACAGCATTCAAAATGTGTCATTATCCCCATTTTAGACATGAGAAAACTGAGGGTCCAAAAGATTAACTATTCTGCTGGTACCCAACAAACTACTAAGTAGCTCCTTGTGCCTTTGTTTCAAATATGAATACATTATCTCCTTTCACACAGCCCTAGTCTTCTTTTGTACTATGTTCATTAAAATATGCAAACCAGTAAAAATACATAAGTCATCAAAAATACACTCAAAGGACCAGGATGTTAAATAGTCTTTAAGTTAAATCCTCATTGGAATAAATGTATTTCTGTGCCCAATAAGCTGTTGTGTCATTAACTTAATAATTTGCTGCATTTAAAACTCAGCTTAACATTTTTTTCTTTCCCCCTCCTCCTCTTGCTATTTTTCTCTCATTTGGCAAATATCAATATAACATTACAATCAGTTTGGAAGGGTAACTGAAAATCCTAGCACACTATATTCTTTATTTCCTGCAGGAAAGCACGCAGTGAAATGCAAACAGTATTTGTACTTCATATAATCAAATGATTGCTTTGCTCTATAGGCAGGAATTATGTAGCTATTGTGTCTGACAGTGGGCATGGGTATATAATCTTTGTGCAGTTAATTTACCTTTTTTTTTTTGAGACAGAGTCTCACTCTGTTGCCCAGGCTAGAGTGCAGTGGCCTGGTCTCGGCTCACTGCAGCCTCCACCTCCGGGTTCAAGTGATTCTCCTGCCACAGCCTCCCAAGTAGCTGGGACTACAGGCACACACCACCATGCCTGTCTAATTTTTGTATTTTTAGTAGAGATGGGGTTTCACCATGTTGGATGGGATGATCTCGATCTCTTGACCTCGTGATCCACCCGCCTCGGCCTCCCAAAGTGCTGGGATTACAGGCATGAGCCACCACGCCCGACTCTTAATTTACATTTTGACATTTCTACTAAGAACTTTTTATATCAAAGACTGAATGCAAAAGAAGTTCCATCTGGCTGAAGAGTTCTCAACTTTAAGAAAATTAGGATATGGAAAATCTACCAAGGTTAGGCCTGTTTCCATAGGCCTATAGTTTCTGCAGTTCCAACATAACAGGAGTGAATGAGCACGAATATTTAAGTGGACGGTTTTTGCTTCTGAATTAGTTCTATATCCATACACGTATTTCTTTTATTTAATCTTGAATCCATTTGCTAATAGCACCCCTCTATAACTGTTATATTTCTAATTATCACAAAACATTATCCAGTTGTAGCAATTAATAGATATGTAATGACAAACTTTTGTGATGTAAAGCGAAACAATTTTTACAAATAAAATTATATTTTTAGAAAATTCATATATGCTAAAATGTTTCCCTTTTGGTTTCATCAAAACAAATATTAAAAAACATATACCTACAAATTAAGTACACAGAATCCAAATTCATGTTTTTAAAGCTCATATTTCAAATGTATTATTTTTGCATAATTTAAGTAGAAATATTGGAAACATACATTTGCATTTAAAGATGATTAATTTCTCATTAAAATAACAACACCTCAGTCCTCAAAGCTGTAATTTACTTTCCTCTTTCTCTCTTTCTCATTCTCTATCTCTTTATATATATATGTATGTATAGATAAAGAGATAGGTCATGTTTATATTAAGCAATTTATCCACAGAACCAATACAGTGTTATAAAAATAATTCAGAATCTACATGCATATCAAAACTTTACATTACAAATTACTTATTTGCCTTCTTATAAAAACTGAGTCAAGTAATCACATCTTGTATTTTGATATAAATTTCTAAGTTAAAATATTTATTTGACATGAGAAAAAAGTAACACTTCACCATTAATTTAAGTTAATAACACATAAAGCCCATAAATCTTAAAATACAGATAATTTCAACATCAAATGTAGAAGTAATTGATAAATGTGAATATTTATTATACTCAACTCATGTAATTTCTAATTTATATGAGCAGATACAATTTATTAGAAAATATTTCCCCTAGAAAAGAGACATAGACCTAAAAATGTTATATCATCTCACGTTTCCGTAAGTTTATTTATTATAATTTAACATATGCTATGAAAATATTTCTTAGAAAAATGGTACATTTCATAATTCAAGAGTAATGATCAGCAAAATAAATGTAATTCAATCTCATAATAATATATTGACAAGAGTAATAACTACTAAATAGAGGAAACATGAGTAGCTTATGACATGTCAAATCATGTACAAGAAAACTGGGCTGTAATGGGATGTTGAGTTATATATCAGAGAAATAACATACTGCTACTTTTCTCAATTAAAACAAGCACAGTAGGCCAGAATGGTCTCAATCGCTTGACCTCGTGATCCGCCCGCCTTGGCCTCCCAAAGTGCCCTCCAGCCTGGTGACAGAGTGAGACTCTGTCTCAAAACAACAACAACAACAAAACAAAAAACAACAACAAAAACACCAAGCATAGTAGGGGCAATCTTTACCCAAAACACTCACCTATGGTCAGCTGTCCAGTTAACTGCCCCATGTGATTTCTTGCATTCACTGTTACATTCCTGTCAGACTGTAAGACCAGTGGACTATCCTGGGAAACATGTATAAAATAAATAAATCAAATAGAAAACAGAAATATAGTCAAATTTACATAAAATTATACTGCATTTGTTTACATATTCTCAAAAATTTAATTTGTTTGCTTTATATTAGACAGTTAATTTAATGTCCCAATCATTGGTGGACAGTGTAAAAAACTGAGAGTCTCATAATAATTACTTGACAGCATATTTCATTTTCGTAAGTGGTACTATCAGAGGCAAGCATTTCCAAGTCTACTGATTGTTGTACATCAAGGTGTAGTAACCCTTTTCCTCTTTCTCTCCCAGTGTCCTCTATGCCTGCCTGTGCAGATATTCCAGATGCCATCCCAAAGGCAAAAGTCCCTTTTTAAGCTTAAGTTGCAACTTTCAGATCTCAGCTTAAACGCCACCTTCTCAAAATTGGCTCGTCTAATCAGCGTAACTACTGAGTCTTTCAATCCTCAAACTCCCACTCTCCATTTAGTTTGTTTAAAGCACTTATCACAAAGCAATTTAACTGTATGTGTCTATTTGGGACTTTTTTTTTTACTTAATTTTGTCACAAAAGGAAAGATCCAGGAGAAGGAACCATGACAGCCATGTCTATGCAGTTATGTGACTATTACTCAGCATGTTGCTGAAGGAAGGAATTTTTATCTACTCAGTAGATAAAAAATGTTCAGAGTAAAATTGATATTATAGTACCATATTATTCAATCTCATGGAAATGCTCTGTAAATCATACAAGGATTTCGCAAGGAAGTATATAGAATATAAGATTTTTGTAAGTTCTGCTTTAGGACATATACCTCTGGTTACATGTTGACTTTTATCAGTAATTTAGCATTTAACAGTAAAAACAGTTTATTGAAGGACAACAACACTGCCTTAACAGCTCACATACTAGGCTTTTGTCATACCTCCCTCAGACAAGTAACATTCAAATCCCTACATTCTCATTTTACTGATCTAAAACCTAAGTTGGGTGATTGTTTACAAATCTGTATTAATTTATTCAATAAATATTCATTGCATACTATGTACAATATAATGTTCTAGAGGTGGGGACATTTTGGTGATCAAAATATAGAAAAATACTTGCTCCCTTAGTGCTTGCATTGTGGATGTTGAAATACTGCGAAAGTCTCCATCAATATCATCCTCATCATCTAGGCAGTATGTCATGTCTATGTCAATGTCAATTATCAAGCGCTTTCATATGTAAGCTATATTAAAACTCTCAATATTAGGATTTGGAATTTGTGATTTTATATACATATGGTTTATTTCTGCAGTTTTAAAAGAAAAAAGTCTAGTTTTCTTTTCCATAGGTGTAACTATGCTGCAGACATTTATCTCCTAAGAAATCTAAAATATTTCAAATTAATTACATCATCCTAATCAAGTGATACATCCAAATCCTGTTTAAGAAGAGTTCATGGACTAAAGACGGTTTGCAAACAGCTCTCTTATACCCAAGAAGAATACTGCTGTCTCTTGATAATGACATAAAGATGATGGTTCATACGTGAACACACACACACACACACACACACACACAAAATTCTATTCAATCTTGGCAAAATTCAACCTAAGTATGTTAAAAAGGAGCTTTGAATTAAATACAATTGAATATTTGAATGTAAGAAACAGGAGAAGTCTATGAAACATCTTGCAGTTCAAACAACTGTGAAAAAACTCTAGGTCAAAATTATGTTCACTTTCTCTCAATATTTGTATGATATAGCATATATGAGTTTGGTTTAGAGTTTTAAAATATACGACACTATATGTTTTTGAGTTACTAGATATATTAAACATAAGTTTCTGTGAACAATAGAGTAAAACAGCATACGCATTTGTATATATAATTTATAGACTATGTAAGTATAAGGATTATTGCTTTATTAAACATGTTAAGATGGAAAAAATAGGTTGAGAAGGCAATGGATAGTTTACTTAATTTAAAAGAGAAATAGACTTGGTAGAATTGAAAGTTTAGGCTGGGCACGGTAGCTCACACCTGCAATCTCAGCACTTTGGGAGGCTGAGGCGGGAGATTCACCTGAGGCCAGGAGTTTGAGACCAGCCTGGCCAACATGGCAAAACTCCATCTCTACTAAAAATACAAAAAATTAGCTGGGCACGGTGGTGGGCGCCTGTAATGCCAGCTACTCGGCAGGCTGAGCAGGAGAACTGCTTGAAGCTGGGAGTTAGAGGATGCAGTGAGCCCATACTGCACCCACTTCACTCCAGACTGGGTGACAGACTGAAAGTCTTTCTCAAAAAAAAAAAAAAAAAAAAAAAAAGGAAAGTTTAAAAGTTTAATCATTCCACATCTTTGTCTGCAACATAACAATCTCCTTTTACTCTAACCACAGAGATCTTATTGAAGCTCTGCCTCTAGCACTCTTCCCTTCTTGTCATATAATTCTCCTAATTCTTTTTGTCAGAATTAAATTTTTATATCTAGATTAAAATTTCACTGTGATAGCACCCATAAGCTTTTTACTTAGTAGAACCATAAACATACAGCTCTCAGAGGTAGTGAGTTATTCTCTATGCTGTGTTCCTATGAACATCAATATATTATTATGCTATACTTATTTATTATAATGTGATCAAGTGAGCTGAACCAAAACCAAGTATTCATGTTTGATAAATGAGATTTGATGCCTATAAGATCATCATTTCCATCCACAAATCACATAATCATTTCTGTATTTTATATCAGTACCATGCCATCTTTGTGGATTAGACCCATTGCTCATGCATTTGAGGTTTAACACATGACTTTTTGCACACTATCCACTCAGTACTAATTAAAACAAACATGCAATAAAAATACGCATAATGATGAAAAATCTTTCAGTCATTTAAGCGGAGATACAATCCTAAGCAATTCACAAATCTGATCTCAAATATATGTTTAGGTGAGAATCAGCACCAACATATCACCTCTTAACAAAAATAAAGAAAGACACTTAAGAAATGTTTTCCCTAAATAAAGAATTGATTACTCCTTAAGTTTTACGTCTTCTTTCTTGTGTTTGTTTCTCCAAAGGTCTCTATATGAGAAAATGAGAAAATAACTGATACTAATATTTTACTCCCTTCCACTGTCTGGCTTATATCCTTTATATTATACTCCTGTGTTCCAAAATTTTGAAAGCTAATATGTGGTTTAAGTTATTTAAATAGACATAGTAGTACTCTCTAACAGTTTATTCTTGCTGAGAACATAAAGGAGAGAAATCTATTCTGGTGATATTTTTTCATGGAGTAGGAATCAGACATTTAAGTTTTATAAAAGTAAGAATGTAGTTAATATAGAGCATGATATACTAGTATAAAAATATAATATTTATATATAGCATGATATGCTAGTATAAATATATAAATATATAGTATATAGTATATATAATATATAGCATCTATATAAAATAATATGTATAACATATAGCATGATATACTAGCATAAATACCTTTTTTTTGGAAAAAGAAAATCTTCATCTTCGAATGTAATTATTTTTCCTCCAAGCCAATAAATCCCCCATAACAGAAATAAGGTATCTCCTGGTTTTCTGGAGCTGACCTGGACTTGGCTCTAGCTCTAGAGGACACGTCCGCCTTCTTATGTCACTCTTTAGACAAAGCAGATAGGTGATCCAGTGAGAAAGGCAGTGAGACTGTTAAGTGGGCCTGAGAGGTTCTGCTTACAATTCTATTACACAACGTATTCTTCATGCCGAGGGCATGGCTGCAATTTTCTAATGGTTAGAGAAAAATAATGAAATGTGTTCTTCTCGTTTTAATATTTTTTGTGACAGGCTGTGCATGTGACCAATGGAAAAATGATTTTTTTCTTTTTATTTCTATTGCCTTCACTTTATTTATAACAAATATTTACTGAGTGCCTATAATACATTCCGCTCTCTGCTAACCACTGCGTACAAAAGAGAAAGAAAGGAGACAGACTTCTTTTCTGGAGTTCATAGTCTGGCAGCCAGACAGACAATAAACTAGATAATTAACAAACATAAAAACAGAGACTATTAATCGTAACAGGCTGGTGTGAGAGAGATTTCCCTAAAAAAGCATTAGTAATATTGTTGAGAAGATATGAGTGTTTTAGGTAAGGATTTAGCTTCAGATACTCATTCTCTCCAGTTTAACTATTACATTAAGTCGTAGTGAAATAGCAGTAGTACAAACAGCAACCAACATTTACTGGCCCTTAATCAATGCCAGACACTGCTCTAACTACTTTATATGTATGAGATCATCTACTTATGAAGGTTACAATAAAACCATCCACGAAGAGTCAAGATAATAACATGATTGTAAGACAGACAGGGGACCCTGACTGTTTGAGTCAAGCCCCGCAGCTGACAAATGCTGACTTGGCAAGTCACTCCACATTTCTGTGTCACAGTTTCTTCATCTGTAAAATAGGGGTCATAGTACATAATTTATGGGCTTGTTATGAGGATTAAATGAGACAACACATGCAAAATGCACAGATCAGAGCCTACCCTCTGTTGACAGCAACATCTGCTTTTATTATTTATTCCTCATTTTAACTACAGTATTTTACTACTAATAATACTGGATACCATCACTCCTGTTTCACAAATAAATAAACTGTAGTACAGAAAGATTAAGTCACTTGCTTCAAATGACAGAGCTAAAAAAGCTAACAAGCCATGTTGGAACTCCGAAATTTTGTTTCAAATATGCCCTGTCAACCACGAGGAAGTACGGTGTTTCTTCGGGCTCATCTAATTCTAGGTTTTCTGAACTGTCAAAGCAATATAAAAAGTAAGAAATTGAATTGAACAAAATAGACTTTAAAATTTCTTTAAGCATTTTGGTCACTAAAAGAAACATCTTATACACACACACACACACACACACACACACACACACACACAGCTTAAGATATGACCTCTACTTTGCTGCTATAATCCAGGTTTTGGTAGCATGACCTTGTTCATTTTGTTTCATTTTGTTTCCTCAGATTCTAAACAAGGACGGTTTGTTATTAACCGTCATCTGCCTACACATTTTAGAAAGTATCGCCTATGCAAATCTCCCTACTTGGTATTCTGAAAGAACATCATTAGTGACCTATTTCATTCAGCGTAGATGATGTGAATTTGGTATGTTGTTATCTAAGTTTATATAGTTTACAAGATAATTTTTCTTCTCAAGGATGGAATTACGGAATTTGCCAACAAATCTACATTATCCTCAGATCCTCTAATGTTCCTAAATATTCAATCAGCTGCTTCAGAAATATTTCTTGAATACATCTTTTCCTGTTTTTCCATGCCTACTTCTATAATAGATTTAAAACCCACATCGCAAAAACCACTTGATTTTTCATATCCAGTGTTATCTAAAAATACTTTAAAAACATATTGGCATACTAGAATGAAAACAAAACAAAACATTGATTGATTCCTCACTCTCAGCTTGAAACGAATTCATGTTCACAACGTGTAAGGCTCTTCACAATGTGACTCAGTTCTACTTTTCTATGTCTACTTCACCTCACTTCCGTCATGTAAGAGTAAGCCAAATTTCCCATTTTTGTCAACTACATACCACTTCTATTTATTTTCACCTTCAGTTTCCCAGGCCAGAAATTCTTATCCATGTCTCTTTATCAGGAAAAATTGTAGATATGTTTCCAGTCCAGGTCAAAGTCCTGTCCTCTGTGAAGCCTTCCTATTCCTCCAGAGTTAAGTCACCTCCCACCCTTCAGTTAAGTCACCTCCCACCCTCAGTCAGTGTTGATGTCTATCATAGTACTCGTTGTAGGCTTTTTGTCTTATTTTGTTTTAAACATTCATGTGATTTGTAACCTCTATTTAGCTGAACTGTCCTGAAAACATAGTACACTGTCAATTCCTTTTGCTCATACGGACTTTTAAAAGTATAGTTTGTGTCACACTTGACACATAATTTATGTTCAATAAATGTATGTTGAGTGAATGAGCTGAAGTGAGCACGTTACAATATCCAGGCTACATGGGTTTATGTGGATTTGTGTTCAGATCACACAAAATTTAGAAAGCTATTACTCCCCTTCTTTCTTCCTTCTTCCTCCTCCTCCTCGTCCTTTTTTCTCCTCCTTCTCTTCCTCCTCCCTCCTCCTTCTCTTCCTTCTTCCTCTTCCTCATTCTTCTTCTTCTTCTTCCCCAGAGCAAGACGGGTAAAAATTCATCTCAGTGAAACAAGCCATATCAAATTATTATTTAATGGTTACTCATCATCCCTGTGCCCAAGGCAGCTATGTCATTCCTTTCCTTAATATTTGACCCACTAAAGCTGCAAAACAAGTGTTTATTTTATTCTTTGACATAAAAAGTAAAAATTATTTTAATACTTGAAATTCATTTCCTTCAGAATGCAAATTATCTAGTTATTGAAATTTTTCTTTTAAAGGAAGAAGTAATATTATGAAAATAAACATATCTAGAGCTGTTAATCTGACTTCCTCAAATTCTGCGTTCACATTTTAACTTGGATGTGAAGTAACGCAGGAGAGATATACTGTCTATTTATCAATCAACTTTACGCATTTCTACTCTAATACTTTCATTGAGAATTTCCAACTTTGGTTTACTCTCTGTTATAAATTATCTACTCATGGAAGCCACTGCTAGGAATCTCTTCTGAGAATCCTCTGCGACTTTTCATTGTCCTTCTGGCTTCTGTCCACCTCTTTAAAGCTATACAGTAATAAGAGTAGTCTCCTTGCTGAAGCCCTCTTTCTCCCAACTGATAATACTGATGAGATTGATGAATATGTATACAGAATGATGCTGCAGGGAGCAGTTTTACACTGACATTCCATTTACAGGGAATCTGGGATATTTTGCCACTTCCTCTATCAGTCAAAATGGTCCAACTCAACCTTTCTCCATGGGTGGGCTTAGGAAATAAATGCTTCTAGAATCATTCTCCTAAAAGGGAATAGTACTATCTCTACCTAATGTAACAAAGATCCAGATAAATACTGCTGCAGCTTTAGTCAGATGGCACAAAATTCCCCCAAACGCTGCTTCTTTTCCTCTCAACCAACATTTTCAGCAACTGTGAGATATCCTGCTCTTAGCACTTCTAGGTTGGGTTGCCACTTTTCCATTTCAGCTGCCTCTCCAGTTGTTCTTGAGGTTAACCTTGCCCTCACACCAGCCCCAGGTTTCCAACCCTATCCACTCTGAGTGCTACTGTCTGTCCAGCCAGTATGTTCACTATGGGAGCATGGGTGAGCTGTACCCCAACTCATGCAGTCAAAGAGACTGTGTGTTGACTAAGTAGAATGTAGACATTGTGTCTTATTTTGGTTAGCAGAAAGAAATGTAGAGCACATGTGAAAATCTACTTTATACAGAAGAGTAGACAATCTGCAGATTTAAAGCAAACGACTAAGGCAAAGCAGTGATTTTCTATCACTGGATGAATGGTTTAGCCAATTCGTATGCCCAAAGAAATCAAATTTTAACGGAATTAATTATTTTAAATCACTTATTTATACGGATCAGGGAAATAATTAAGTTTTCTAGAATGGAACTACCCAGTGGTGAGTTGGTAGATTTTTCAAACCAAACACTGTACAAAGATTTTTTCCCACTTTTCTTTTAATAAAATGTTAGTTCATTTCTGTAGTATTGCACTCTTATGGCTTGGAAAAATACAAGTCATGAGTTATGGAAAAGGCTTGTGAAACTTTTGAAACTATTAGCTACCATAATCTTAATTTAGTAACTACCTATCGTGATGATGGTGATGATGATGCTAATGATGATAATGTGTGTATGTAGAGAGTATCCCAGATGTATATTTGTATATGATACATAGTTCATGTTATATGAGTATCATGAATAATGAAAACTAGAAAGTAAGCAGGGAACTAAGCCTCTATTAAACTGGTTTTCTTTTATCTTGGTGGGAATTGGTAATGTAAAAAGAATAAGAAGCCTCTATATTCTAAAATTTTTAAATGACATCACATTTAAATAAGAAATTCACCTTTCTCAAGTAAGTTGGACATGTTTTCCAATAAAACTCTAACTTGAAGGAGGAAAAAGAAAGCTTAAGAGAAAAAAATGCCTTTAAGATTATTTTCCACAGATATATTTTCATTTATCATAATTAAACATTTGTACTTGCTGAAAAAAAAATCTCTCTTTTTTTCTCCTAAAATCTGCTTGGATTATGAAGGGTTTCAAATATCTGAAAACATTAGGGCCACATATTTACTTGACTGTATGTGGATTTATGCTGTAACTTAATTTCTGTAGAAACAGATGAGAAAAACCAGAGATATAATAATTATGACAAATATGTTCCTATAATTACAAATAATAATGGAATTACAAAATATAAACAATTGGTTATAAACTCAAGTAAGTACAACATGTTTATACTACCTGTGACGGTTAGTTTTGTGTCAATGAGACTGGACATGGGTGTCCAAATATTTGGTGAAACATTATTTTGAGTATGTCTGTGAGAATATTTCTCAATGAGATGAACATTGGAATCAGTAGTCCCATTCAGGCAGATTTTTTTTCCCTCCCCAGGGTAGCTGGACCTAAATAGAACACAAAGGTAGAATAAGAGAGAATTCACTCTCTCTGCCTGACTGTCTTCAAGCTGGGACATGAGTCTTCTGCTGCTTTTGGATTCAGATCAGGACTGGAACTTACACTTTGATTTTCAGGTCTTCATGTTTGGTTGAGCACGATATCATAGGCTTTCCTGGGTCTCCAACTGGCTAACTACAGATCCTGGGGTTTCTCATCCTCCCTAACTGCTTGAGTCAATTCTTTATAATAAATCTCTTTATTTATTGGTCTGTTTCTCTAGAGAACCCAGACTAATACAGCACCCATATTATTTACTAAAGGAACATGGTAAACACATGTATGAATGCTAAGCAACAAGGAGATGACCTTGCAAGTAACAATTACTGTGCTTGTATGAGACACTATCTATGATTTCGTATGCTTTGAAGCATTTTGTTAATTGTGGTTATACCTTAGCTATACCTGATAAGGCAATACCACAGGAAAAAATACTAGAGATAATCTCTCTTTCAACATCTATAGTCATTAGTTTGAAGATCTCTAGCAATTCTTATCCTTATCTTCCTCAATTAAATAAATCGGGGGTGGGGGGAATATTCCTGAGATTACTTTTTCAAATGACTGGTGTAATTTCAAACTTCTGGTATTTTTCTACATTAATTTAAGATAAGCCAAGTCCCTTAGCCTCCTTACAAGCAACTCTACTGATGGCAAGATTTTGAGCCAGAAGCAACATAAATATGTCTAGTTATATCGAAAGAGTAAGTATATCATGTATGGTGGGCAAACATTCAGAATATGTCAGACCAAATAGCACATGACATGACTAAGAAGATTTCTCCAACCCAATGCTTACAAATCAATAATGTGCATACAAATCATCTGAAGATCTTTCTAAATGAAGACCTGCATTGAAACCTAAGATTCTGTGTTTCAAACGAGCTTCCAGGTCATGCCAACAAAGCTGGTCTGCAGATCACTCCTTGAGTAGAATGACTCTAACAGCCCAGCTGAGGTGCAGGACTAGAGATGGACTTCCAAAAAGCTCCCAGTCAGAATCTTTTAGATCTGGAGTGTGGCCCCAAATCATAGATCAAGGAGAAAATTGCAACTGTTGCAAAGAAATAATTTTGAACTATTTCCCAGCCTGTGTCAAACCTACAAATCTATAAATTAGACTGTTTGCCCTCTATATCCCAATTTCCATGGAAAACACTGCTCACAAAAATGTGTCAACTATTTTTTAAAGCAATATTGCAGTTAAGCTACATTTTCTAATCATTTTTATATGCAGTCATAATCATACTACCATGTTATAATCAGTGGAATGTGGGCAGAAGTAATACAGGACATTTATATCCTGGACTATAAAAACCTGCAGTGTGCTAGCCTCTCCATCTGAGGCCCTAGAGGAATATGGAATCACATAATGGAAAGAATATGGGTCTCCATATATCTGCATGGATCAGAGCCACCAGTCCCACAAATACCACTGGATTGTGGAGTGAGAGATAACTAATTTTTGTATTTGAGTTAACCCTTGAGATGCCAGAGTGGTTTGTTATTGGAGTTCGCCTGACCTGATAGAACAGCCCTTGCTCTCCCCTATAGGGACTTACACATCCCAGTGCTCCTTTGCACCCAAGGCTCCTTCCTTGTAGTGCCCTGAAAAGTCTTCTTCCCTGTCTTAAGTCAGCTTCATATTCCCTATCCTTTAATCATGTTGACTTTTCTTATAACTCTGATATACCGCCAGATAATTATTAAGCTAGAGATATATATGTTAAATGACATACTCAGGCTGGGCATGGTGGCTCAAGTCTGTAATCCCAGCCTTTTGGGAGGCTGAAGTGGAGGGATCACCTGAGGTCAGGAGTTCAAGACCAGCCTGGCCAACATGGCGAAACTCCCTCTCTACTTAAAGCACAAAAATTAGTCAGGTGCATGGCACATGCCTTTAATCCCAGCAACTCAGAGGTCAAGGCAAGAGAATTGCTTGAACACAGGAGGCGGAGGTTGCAGTGAGCAGAGATAGTGCCACTGCAGTCCGGCCTGTGCGACAGAGTGAGACTCTATCTCAAAAAAAAAAAAAAAAAAAAAAAAAAAAAAAAAAAAAAAAAAAAAAAAAAAACAAAAACAAACAAACAAAAGACATACTCAAAGGCAGTGATATCTAACATCATGTATTTTTCTCGGGGATAATTAATCAAAATGGCTTCATTTAGAGCATGTACTGGCCAACTTTTATTTTCAAGAGACAGTAGATCAGATAGTAAATATATTATGCTTTGTAGTCTATGAAGTTTCTGTCAAAACCATTAAACTCTGCTGTTGTAGGTCAAAAGGAGCCACAAACAAGAACTGAACAGGCATGTCTGTATTATACCAAAATATTATATTTTAATAAGAGACAGTCAGCTGCAAGCCATAGTTCGCCGACTTCTGATCTTGAAATTTAATCTCCAGTGAATTTTGGAAACCAAACTTCTAGCAACTAAACCCACAACATTTTCAAAACAATTCTACTATTATATAAAAACATTGTTTTTAACAATTTTTAAATAAATAATGCATAGTATTAGACTTGCATTCATTTTATATAACAATTCATAAAAAGGAAAAAAAATCATTATGTTAAATGTAGGTATAAATTTAACTTTGCAAAACGTGGCCTGGGATACTTTGTAATTACAGAATCTAATGATTCTTTTTTTTTTTTTTTTTTTTTTTTTTTTTTTGAGACAGTCTCTCCGTATGTCACCAGGCTGGAGTGCAATGGCGTGATTTTGGCTCATTGCAAACTCCATGTCCTGGGTTCAAGTGATTCTCCTGCCTCAGCCTCCCGAGTGGCTGGGATTACAGGTGCTCACCACCACTCCCACCTAATTTTTGTATTTTTAGTAGAAACGGGGTTTTGCAATGTTGACCAAGCTGGTCTCGAACTCCTAACCTCAGGTCATCCGCCCACCTCAACCTCCCAAAGTGTTGGGATTACAGGCATGAGCCATTGTGTCTGGCCTGATTCATGTCTTTTATTAAATTTGGAAAACTTCTCATCTGTTAGTTCTTCAATAGGGCCTCTTCTTCATTCTTTACAGTTTCCCCATATGGAATTCACATTAAATATGTGTTATATATATCTTCCTTCACTCTGCCTTTCATGTCTGTTTAATGCTCTCTCATTTCTCCCATCTCCCTATCTCTCTATGATGCAGGCTGGCTTATGGTTTCATATCTTGTGCTAGCAGTTCTTAGCTATGTTAGCTCTTAAGTTATTCATTAAAATATGAATTTATGAATATATTTTTGTCCTGTATTTTTTTCAAATCAGACTTGTCAGATATATTGTTTTTACTGTTACTGGGTTTTGCTATTTTTATTCCATTGTTCATTTCTGAAGCATTGATATATATAATGTATATATAATTTTAACATTCTGTATGTGAAAATTTCAATCACTGAATTGAAAAATCTAAACTTGTGAATAATTGTTTCTGTTAAATTTCACTTGAGGTAGACCATTTTCTGATTGTCTTTTTGATTGTTGAGATCATAATTAAAAAATGGGAGAAGTCTAAGGAACCAGGATTAAGGGTTAAGGAAGCATTCTTCGAGAGAAAGTTTGTATTGCACCTGCTAAGCACTACAGATGAGCACAAACCTGGAGATAATATAAAGTCAAGGGGGCAGGACAAAATTTTCAAGAGGCTCAAGGATACGGTACTTGTAACTCCAATGGCCTGATGTTCCTTTTTCTGTTAATCCAGCCATTAGTCACCAGAGCTTCAGGTTTCAGGTATTGCCAGTTGTCTCTAAGGGAAATTCTGATTTCAGCTTTCATTTTCTACTATTTTTTCAACTCCCTGCTTTTCAAATTTACTTCACCATACTGGCTTTTCATTATCTTTTGCAAATTTAGAAATTCAATGAAAATACATCCTTTTGTAACTTAAGGCATAGCTAGGTTGCCTGTGGGATTTTATTTCAGAACATACAGCCTGAGAATTTACTAGATGCAACGTTCTCATTAGGCATCTTTTTGCATAACCAATGAACTCATTATTCATGAAAAGTAAATAAAAGAAGGCTAGAGTATGGTGGTAAGCGTTAAGAAGTAAATATAGAATAAACTATGCTGTCATTAAGAATAAAATAGTAGGTAACTTGAAATTAGAGAACAAGATAGTACTTAGAAACATATATTATCATATGCTTCTAAAAAATAAGTGTAAGGTGTGTGTGTGTGTGTGTGTATCAGTCAGGAAGAAGTGTTTGCAAATTTAATTTTTGTTTATGAATTGCCAGATCTTACATGGACTCATAAGCAACTGTAATATATTACTGTAAGATAAAAGCATAGGGTTTACTTGTACTATTTGTACTAGCTTCATTCAGAAAAAGAGATTTCAATTACACTTCCTACAAAGACCAGTTGATATGTATATGAAACAAGTAATCTTCATGCCTCAAAGCTGATACATTCTTTTCTTTTCTTTTTTTTTGACTTAACAGAAGTCACTTTTTCTTCAAATCAAAGAACATTATATCTGTATCTATATATCTATGTATAGAGATATAGTTTATTGGTTATGTAAAAAGGTATCTAATGAGAACTCTAATAAATTTGCAGACTCTGTGTTCTAAAATAAAATCACACATATAACTGAGCAATGCCTTATTTATATATGTAATATAAATATGATAAATAGCTTATTCTTGCTTTACAGAACAAGCTATCTATATTAAAAATGTAGAAACAACTAGAAATTTCCGCATCTAATAAACATTAGCAAATATTCATACAAATAGTTTTTTCTCTCCAAGTGTGAACCCTCTCTTAGTGGAAAAATATTCATAGGACTTTAAAAAATCTTTTTTATATGCAAAAAATTAGTTTTTCTTACTTGTTCTGTTTTTCATGAGACATTTAAAAATGATGCAACCTGAAGAGCAAACATAAAGAAGGAAAAACATATTTATGCTTGTACTAAAACAGTACTTCTTCCAAAAAGATATTAAATATGTTACAACCTTAAACACAGTCTTAAATTGGGCACTAAAATCTATCAACAGAACTAAAGACTTTTTAAACTATGAGAAATAAATGTGTCTAAGCACTTATCTTGTTGCTTGTAATCAGCTTGTTCCTAGAGTTGAACCCTGGATTTTATTTTGAGTTTACTGGCAGTTAAGGCAGAATAAAAATGTTATATTATAAAATTTTCATTGCCTGATAAAAGCAAGCAAAGAAATTTATACGGAAAAATGTTTTCCCACAGTACTAGCATTTGATCTTCGCTCTCTGAGAAGCTTAAATATGTTCATTTAAAGCATTTGCTTATAAATTTGGGCAAATAAAACGGTGTCCTGCACTATTGGCACTGAGGCCTGCCTCACCTAACGGTACTGGGGACCAGGTGTAGATAGAGCATTAGGGACATAGTCAGATGTTTTCTTAGGTCAAAAATAAGTAAAGCAGTAAATGAAATGAATGAATAGTGTTAAGAAAAAGATTTTAAAAATTGAATCCAGCTTTTAGTGTCATATTCCTCTAAATTTTGTTTCATCTCCTATTATTTGTATATGAAAACATTAATTTGATACCTATGAATGATTTACATTAAGAACATTGACAAGATAAAAATATTTTAAATGTCATCCTTTCCACTAAACATATTTAAAAGTGAAATGAATATGCATACTTACCATTTTAGAATGTGAAAGACATAATGTCGTCTTTTTTTTTTCTGGAGAAGGAATTTGTAATGTGTGAGATTCATTATTCTAAATGTGAGTGATCAGTTTACTAAAGTTGTAGAAAGTATAGGGAACCAATCTGTATTCATTTATATTCACATTCTGCACTGTACAATTCTTCACAATTAAGTGACTATGAATTTGCACAAAGTTCAGAATAACTTCCTGATCCACAAAGTGAAGTACTGAACTAGATTCAGAAAAATCATGCACTGCTTTTTTATTATTTCTCCATTTTGCCTGGTTTTGCTCTTTCTTTCAATGGGCAAGGAGGTGGGTGTGTGTCCTCTATGTATCTCACTACTTATCCCAGATAAGTCTCTCTCTTGTCTACCTCCTCCTTAACCTTTAAAGTTCACATCACGACACTACACAAGTCACTACACTTATCAGCCCTTATTCCTGGAGGATTTCTTCTTTTGGTTCACCCACTGCCATACTGCCAGGAATCATTGCAGTCATAATTGCTGGTAATTTCAGTTACCACACAGATAATTTCCTGATACTTTGAACTCTTAGGTCATTGATCTATCCTCCTATGATCTTGTCACATCCACTTCATTAGCCTCTCTCCTGCTCATTCAAAGATTTTTTCATGATTAATAACTGCATCTCTTCCATTATCTCCACTGTAAGCCCAACACAACATACTCGTCCTTTTAGCTTACTCCTTCTAATGCCCAACACCAACATTTAAAAAAATTGCTTGTGGATTGACATAAAAGTAAAATTAAAATCTGTATTCAATGATAAAAAGATAATTACATTACAAACTTGTTTTATCATCACTAAAAAGACAAAGTATAAATTTATCAAAGATAATTACAATTAAAAATTTTAAAAATATAATAAAAACATAAATCATCCAAAAATATTCTTGTAATGAATTAGATTATTTTTCTCCAATTAATTCACTGTCCTTGGATGAATGTAACTTATTAATGAATGAAAGAGGTTCAACATTAGATACATGCTACCTTTGCTGTATAATGTGTGCAATGAGAAACATATTCATATAAATAAGTAGAAATAAAGAGATTTGGCATAAAAATGTCACTTAATTGAACAGATTTTGAGGTACTTCCATCAAAAATCCCACCACACTGATTTATCATCATTATATTTGACAATAGCCCAATTAGATACAACCTTCAATTTTTGCAGTAATGAGCTAATCAGAAACCAACAAAACTGCCAAATATTTTATTATCTATTCATTAAGTATATTACATCTCTCACTTTGGGGGGAACATGCCTAAAAAATCTTTAGTAAAACTAAGTGATTGCTTGATATACCTCTTATTTTCTCTTGAAGACATACTTTGTTTAACAGATATACTTTAGGAAAAGCTGGGATACTTGACAGATGGCAGAAGCATATGATATATAAAATGCTTTCGTTCTTTCATATGCTTCATCCATATTTTTACCATAACCTTGGAGCCCAGAATTTACTTTATTAAATTCATTAAAAAGTCTTCCGTATAGCAATCCTAAGAAAGATGTAAGAGAGGTGCATATATGAGACATAGATTTTTGCCAAATAATCATTGACTGTATATGCTTCTTAATTATGTCTCTCCCTCAGAAAAAGTGTACTTTAACATTGGCCAGGGGGTGAAAAATGGAAGATCCCTAAATGGAACTTGTTAGCACTCTGATGTATCATTCTACAAGATACCTAAATATAAAAATTTCAGCTCCTTCAGAAAAACTTGCTTCATGCTTAATATTAAATCTCTCATATGCATATATGATATATAAATCTTACTATGAGTTTTTGATGTTCAGTTGGAATTACTCTCTCTCTCTTTCTCCTCCCTGAAGGTTTTAACCCATAAGACAATGTATTTTGAATATAAAAATCTATGATTTTACATTAGAAAGACGTAGTTTACTATAACCAATATTTCTAAAATGCTCCATCCAATGAGCATCTCTAAGTTTTTAGAGTACCCAGTGTATCTTACAATCTGTTTGTCTCATTTCTCAATTACATGAATCTATCCACTATAGAAAATCCAAATTATCAACTTTTGGGGTTCATAGAAACTATATCATCAAACTGTCTGATATTTACTCTGAATATAATTTCAGCTAAATTAAATACTTACAGAAGATTGTTTAAATGATGTATTTCTCTGGCCAATATGGCCAGAACATTCTCATTATTTTTAGGGTGACAGAATATTAAGCTAGACTGAACAGATTTCTGGCCAGGCATGGTGGCTCATGCCTGTAAGCCTGGCACTAGGAGGCCAATGTGGACTGATTGCTTTAACCCACGACATTGAGACCCACCTGGGCAATATGGCAAAAACTCATCTCTACAAAAAACAAAAATTAGCTAGGTGTAGTAGTGTACACACCTCTAGTCTCACCTACTTGGGAGGCTGAGGTGGGAGTATCACTTGCTCCCAGGAGGTTGAGGCTGCAGTAAACCATTATTGTGCCACTCACTCCACTCACTCCAGCCTGGGCAACGGAGTGAGACCCTGTCTCCAGAAAGAAAGAAAAAAGAAAGAAAGAAAACAAAAACCAAACAAAACCTAACAGGTTTCCTCTTTTTACTCTAAAACTGTTTTTGCAGCATTTTCTATTGTTTTCCTCCATGATCTCCTTAGGAAGCTCTACATAACAAATTTCTGTAGAAATCTGTGTTAAGAAGAGCTTTGTTTCTTTTAATTACTGACTATATTCTTGTATTTTTGAAACTGGAAAGATGTAGATATAGAGACATATCTATCTACCAACTCAAGATCAATAAATGAACAATTTGCTGCAGTGTCTTGAAGCAAATGAAATGGCAGAAGAATTTGGTTGTTTGTTGAATAAAAACCTTGCGTGGCATTTCGATTGAAATTGGACTTTTAATTACAACCACCAAAGTAGTGAGGTTGTGTTATTCAAAAGAAGTGCAATTAATGATGAGGTCACTTTATATTTTGGAAGTATTATATTATATCCTAAAAGAGAATATAAATACTAAATAATCATTTGTACATCTAAATATAAACAAAATTCTGTTTTCCCCCATGTATGAAGATTATAATGATAACAAATGAAAAGTAGGTCTGTCCTTGTGAGTTTCTTAGGATGTTAAAGTTACACCATTAATCATTAAGGTGACAAATTTCATTTAAGAGGGCAATGTGCTAGTCTTCTGCACTCTGCAAACACATGCCCTGTACTTCCCTGATCTCCTGGGAATCCTCTGACCTACTGGAGGATTCATGGAACGAACTCAAAATCACACTGCAAAAGATAGGTCAAAACTCTGGACTAACTGTAGAAATTCACATGACATTCTGAAAGATCCAAAGTTCCTCATTAGGTTAACAGACAGGATATGAAGAAATGTAATAGAAGATTTGCTACTTCTCAAAAAAATGCTGATATTATATTAAGTAAAAAAATATTCAAAATTTATCTAAATATTATGATATTGATCTCTTATGAAATACATTCAAAAGAACACAAATTAATATACAAATTTTACTGGATTAACGTGATGGTGTTGTGATTAGTTTACCTGCAAGCAGGGAAAACCCATATTAAACTGCAGTTTGTATATCTTAAAGTGTTTTAGATAAGCTTTAGATGACCTTCAAGTGTGAGGATTACATGCAGCATAACAGAAATAAATGATAAATAGGTCAGTTTATAGAAACTATTCAAGAACATGCCCTTGACTTCTTCATGCTGGCAACTCACTTCCAAAAATCATTAGACATTATAAATTATGTAGCATACATGCAAAGGCAGACAGCAGATTTTTAACCTTAGAAAACATTCAATAAGAAGCTTAACCATCATCATGTCATATATTTAGCTGTGTCTTCCTGTTTGATTTCAAAACGTGCTAAAAACCTACCCTCTATACTTTAGTTTTTTATGTTATGAAAAAAAAAGACATTTAGCCTTGTGTAACCTCTAGTATATGGATGTGAAATACTATATTTTATAAGGCAAATGTAATTTTCAATTTGTTATGAAGTTTTCCAATTATACCATAGATAAAATACCTACTGCACTTATCAAAAAGACACATGAATATAATTGGACCCACAAAAATGTTTTAAAAAGCAGCAAGTTATTTTACTTATTTTACTTTAGAAAACAAAAACACATTCTTGCAATATAAAATTTCACTTAAATTCTCAAACCATGGTATCTTGCCCAAGTAAAATGACTTTCTTTCCCTTGCCTCTTTTGCTAATGTACAGACATCTGAACTGGTACTCAAAACTTTTCTATATATATTTCTTTAAATATCATTTCATTTAAATATTTTTTTAAGGAAAATAAGTATTTTGACTGTTTATGTTCTTGTTGAAGAATGATCTTAGTGTGGCCGGATGCGGTAATCTCAGCACTGTAATCTCAGACCTGTAATCTCAGCACTTTGGGAGGCTGAGGCGGGTGGATCATGAGGTCAGGAGATCAAGACCATCCTGGCTAACAGGGTGAAACCCCGTTTCTGCTAATAATACAAAAAAAAAAAAAATTAGCCGGCCGTGGTGGCAGCGCATGTAGTCCCAGCTACTGGGGAGGCTGAGGCAGGAGAATGGCGTGAACCCAGGAGGGGGAGCCTGCAGTGAGCCGAGATTGCGCCACTGCCACTGCATTCCAGCTTGGGCGACAGAGAGAGACTTGGTCTCAAAAAAAAAAAAAAAAAAAAAAAAAAAGAATGACCTTAGTGTAAATAGTTCTCTGCAGGTAGAGGTCATATATATCACCAATATTTTTTCTCCTGAAGCTCTACAATGAGTTCACTCCCTTAGAAAATTTTACTGAACGTAGTATTTTATTAACCTCTGTAAGAATAATGCAAAACCAGTCTGTTCATTTGGACCAATGCCAAGTATAAGTTATCTGAACTAGATGTTTATAGTTATTCTTAAATTTACTTGTCAATAAATTGACCAAAGTGTAATGTTCATACCAACCAAGCAATGTAACGCTGAACAAAAGAATGATCGAACCATTCTCACACTGAGGATTCACTATAGGATGGAGGGACAGATTCCATAAATGCTCAATGAATTATTCCGTTTCATGAGGGTATGGACTAACTCTTTAGGATATAGAAAGAATGTATTACAAACCAACTGGGCATTTGAAGACGGTCAGAGGCTCTAAATTCCAGAAGCAAAACAAAAGTAGAGTAAAAGTCTTTTGAACTTTCAAGGTAAAATTATTCCTTAAAGATGTGCTTTTATTCACACATGTTGAAAGATAATTGATTAAATTAATTTGACCAACTCCTACTCTAAGCAATTGATGCGCAACAAAATAGGCACTACTCAGAGGATAGAACGTAGTTTTTGAGAGAATTAAATCTGTGACCCATTACTCCTTGCATGATCACGAGTATCAATTAGCAAATGACTACATTTACTGATATCCATTAAAGTGACTTTGTTTAGAATGAACTTCACTTCTCCAGATAAAACCATTAGCAATTTAAAAACACGTATATTAACAGGCTAAAATGTAAGGACCTTACTGATAAGGTCGAATGTTACAAAAGTGATACATGTTTTAATATACGTAAACTATTCTTTGCTTCACAATCATTTCAGTTGCCTTACATTGTTTAAATAGTTCTATACAATAGCACTTTCTGTCATAATGTGAAGGTTTATATTATCTAATGCAGTATTCACTGGCCATAGAGATTTCCTGAGCATAGGAATGAATATATAATTTTAGATTTTTACTTAAGTTTAATTAATTTAAGGTTGAATACCCACATTTGACAAATAGCCACAGTATTTCAAAGCACAGGAGTAATTTGAGCAATTCAGTTCTGCAAAAGTATCCTATAAAAAATTATTCTAATTTCCATATTTAATTTTAAAAGGATATATATATAAAATCTACATTATAGCACTCAAAATATTTTCTTATATTTAGTCTTTTTTATTGCAGTCAAGCTTTAAAACTTCAAGAACCTTGAATAAATACAAAAATCATTTACCATCATCAAAGATGTATCATGATATATGAGGATAAAAACTAGACTTAAAAAAATAATGATGCAAATCCCAGTCAAAAAAAAAAATTTCAAATAATACTTCAAGAAAAAAAAAGCACAGAGCTTCCTGAATTAGAAAAAGTAAAATGTGAGAAGTATAAATCCTATATATTTAAGCCCTCACTGCATCACAATAAGTAAACAAAACCAAAATTAAGAAATCCCTTATCAACTTCATTTATACGAACACTTTCCTGCATTCATATTTTGTACAGAAACATCTCTTCTCTTAAATTTTAAACTACGCATTTCCTGAACAATAAGATTTCTTTTGAAATTGTTTCACGAAATTTTTCTGCATTAGTTTTTGTTTCCACTGTTTTGTGTTTAATGGAAGTTAAGGTATTAAACACTACACACTAAAAATAAAGCAATCTTAAACTTTTATTCAACCAATTGTAAAGTGTAAATAAAAGTATAGTAGTTTATGAGAGGTTAAAAATAAAGCAGGACACAATAATATGTTTTGTCTATGAAAAGATTTAAAAATCAGAAAAGGCCAGGCACAGTGACTCACACCTGTAATCCCAGCACTTTGGGAGACTGATGCAGGTGGATCACTTGAGGCCAGGAGTTCGAAACCAGCCTGGCCAACAAGATGAAACTCCATCTCTACTAAAAATACAAAAATTAGCCACATGTGGAGGCATGCGCCTGAAATCCCAGCTACTCAGGAGGCTGAGGTAGGACAATCACTTGAACCCAGGAGGCGGAGGCTGCAGTGAGCTATGATCATGCCACTGCACTCCAGCCTGAATCAGAAAGTGAGATTCTGTCTCAAAAAATATGCATACAACTAAATAAATGAGTAAAAAAATAAATAAAAATCAGCAAAGAAGAGGCAGAGCAAGATGGCCAAATAAGATCCTCCAGCAATCATCTCCCCATAGAAACATTAAATTTAGCAACTATCCAAGCACCAAGGCACCCTTACAAGAGCTTAGAAAAACAAGTGAGAGGTCAAAGTACCTGATTTTAGCATAAAAACAAGAAAAGATGCATTGAAGAGGGTTGGAAGGACACAGTCACATTGCCATCTTCACCCCTCCCCCAACTCCAAGAAGCACAACTCAGAAAGAGACAAAACTCTCTCAGAAAGCGAAAGGGAAGCAAGTGCAGGACTTTGACGGGGAGCCCAGTGCCAGGCCTACCAGGGTGAAACCCAGGATGAAGTCAGTATTGGGCAGAATCCCACAGACTTTGGCTCCAGGCCAGGGCCACAGACACACAGAGCCACCTGGACTTGCCTCAGCTCTAAAAGGCAACCTACAGCCCCAGCACTATGGTCTCATGTTCCAGTCAGCACTACCCAGTGGTTTACAGCAGCCTCAGACCACAGGCGAACCTCAGTGACAAGGAGGCCATAGCTGCCCTGGTCCCAGTGACCACGGACTTCAAATATGACCCAAGATTACAGTGCATGGTAACTATGAGAATGGCTACTTAATCCATCCCTCAATCTTAGGCAGCACAACATGGAGAGGGATGCTGTGTGCTTAAGGAAAGGAGAAGGAAGTTGACAGAAAACATCGCTTTGGAGACCAGCATCGGGTCTTTCACAATGAGACAGAGTAGAGCGGAGCTCGCGGTACCTGATTCTAGGCTGGTTACTATGGATGGAGCATCTGGATCTGCCCCAGTCTCAGACAGAAATCCATGGACCCGACTGCCAGATTTCCCTTTTTAGGTACAAAATATCCACAGTGGACATGTGGCAAACCTCAGCTTACGCTGCCATCTAGTGCTGAACATGAGGCAACACAACAACCGCAGACTATTAACAAAAAAGGGCTTAGAGCATTATCTGGTGATGATACAGAGGCAGTGACCACCAGCCGAGAGAAAATAATCAGCCTGTTAGAATCTCGTGAAGAATAGGCACTAAAAAGCCAGATGGCAAAGACTAGAATAAATTCCTAATTTTCCAATATGCAGGTGTGATTGCATATCCACAAGCATCAATAATATTTAGGATAACATGACCTCACCAAACAGACGAAATAAGGCAACAAAGATCAACCCTAAAGTGATGGAGATTTGTGATAGCTCAGATATTTCAAAATAGCTTTTAACCCCTTTTCCCATTTGTCCTGAGAATACTAGCCAGTGGCACTTATGGTGGCAGCGTTTACCCTGAGATAACTTTGCCGAGAAATATATTGCTTTTATTATTATTTTTACATCGCTCTAGTATATTGACTTTGGAAACAAAAGAAATCATTTTCTTTATAGCATTCTGTTTTTAGTAGTGGTATTTCCATTTACAAAATATAGAAATTCTTGATCACTGAAAATGTCAAATCCTAGAAAACGTAGCATTTCTTTGTGTGATGCTAACATCAGTCTCAAATATTTCTTAGCCAAAGATTTATTTGATGAATCTTTTTTTTCAAAACAGACAATTTGGATGTTATCTCTCTTTGGAAATAGCTACAATAAAAGAGTTAACATTTTATTTTCACACTGCAAATCAGTAAGATTTGCTTTAACCTCAAAGAACGTGTTCACATAAAAGTAAATGAGCACTGGCTGCAAATCGCACCCTGTGTTTCCCTAAACAGTAAAAAGGTTAAGTCAATATGGTTCAAGAAGATGCAGAGAGACAATTCAGCAATTTATCAAAAACAAAACAAAACAAAAAACAAAAACAAAAAAAAAACTTAACAGAGATTGCAATAAATTAAAAAAAAAATCACACAGAAATCCTGGACTTGAAAATTACAATAAGCCAAATGAAAAATTCAGTAAAGGGGATCAACAGCAGAACTGATCAAGCAGAAGAAAGAATTAGTGAAGTCAAGGAGAGGCTATTTGAAAATACACAATCAGAAGAGAAAAAAAGAATTAAAAGGAACAAAGAAAGTCTAGAGGAACGATGGGAGAACATCAAAAGAGCAACTGTTTAAGTTATTAGTGTTCAAGAGGCTCTTAAGAATGCCAAGGGGTAGAAGACATATTCAAAGAAACAATAACAGAAAACTCCCCAAACCTAAGGAAACATATGATTACTCATGGACATAAAGATCAAAGATGACCAACCAGACTCAACCCAAATAAATCTGTCTTAAGAGATATCATAATCAAATTCTCAAAGTCTGGAATATTACCAGTTCATATAAATTAACCCAAAATTTAATGATCCATTACTATGGGGCAGGGATGAAGCAATACAAATAAAACAGGCATGTACCTTTTTATTCAGGGTCTCCCATTTTTTGTGGATGAGATACTAATGCAATACAGTGGAGTCAAAATGATGATAACATGTTTCACAGACTTCTACAGAAGCACCAAGATGACTCACCTAATATGAACAGGCATATTAAAAAGGGTTTTTCTCAAGACATGATATTTGCACTGATTGAAAAATACTGGGTAGGAATGAGCCAGTTAGGGACCCAAGAAGAAATGCAGGACATATCTGCACTAGGAAAAGATTAAATTGGGGCAGAAGGAAAAGAACAAAATAGGGAACTGAAATCAATTTAGTTCTAGACAACATGTCACAGAAGATCATGATGTGAAAATGTAGTAAAGAGTAAAGAAACTGTTAGGGACCTGATGGGTCACTGTGACGAGTTTTTGTCTTATCCTAAGCAAAGAAAAGGAGTCACCGTGACCCTTTTAGTTGTCTATGATCAAAGGAACTAAGAGCAAAATCCACGATCCCTAAGTAGATGAGGTAAAAATGAAGTAAATTATAATGAAACTTCAGAAACATAGATCTGACATGAACGGTAATCACAAAGATAACTCTGGGATCTAAGTCATTATAGCCAAAAAATGGAGCAGAAGAACTATTGCAAGATAGAATATGAAGAGCTAGAAGGAGTTCTTTTTACTAGCTAAATGACTTTTGGGAAGGAACTAGAACAAAAGTGGAATTTAAGTTAGTTCTAAAAGATTAAAGGCTGATGAATCATATCATCTTATGTTTTTACAAGGTTTCACTTTGTCTTATAATATTTTTATTTTCTTATTTAATTTGGAATATAATGAGTGTGGTAGATAATAGTCCTTTTATCTTTCCTACTTTCCATGTAAGAGTTAGTATTATTTTTTTCTTGTTTAGTATATTATGGATTAAGTAGTATCCTTGACAATATGCATACTGGGGTATGTGTATCCATCAAGTGACAGTTTTAATACTGAGCAAGTATTATATGTCATAAGATGATAAAAGAGCTCAAAATGAATATAAGATCAATGAGCAAAATAACCCCACGGGAGGAAAAAAGCATTGAAGCATGAGTAGTGTCATCACTTAAATTTTATTTATCAGCCTACTAGTGCCACTGCTGTGTATTATAAGATGTGGTTTGCTATAAGATTTTGATAAGAGAAATAGACAATGAACTGG
Source organism: Macaca nemestrina (assembly GCF_043159975.1). Classification (NCBI taxonomy): domain Eukaryota; kingdom Metazoa; phylum Chordata; class Mammalia; order Primates; family Cercopithecidae; genus Macaca; species Macaca nemestrina. The sequence goes on along the minus strand of NC_092132.1, from coordinate 140,431,424 downwards.
AGATTAATGGTGTTATATGGAGCGTTTAGGCTATAGAAATCATTTTTATTGTTTAATGTTTAGTGCTTGTCCATTCTGCTATCTCCTAGTCTCATGATGCTATTATGCGTAATATTCTTAATTTCCTCAACATTCACTTGCTACCGTATTTTTGTTGTCAATGTTTTACTCCTCATGCTTCAGGGAGTTTTTGATGATTGATGAGCAGCAGCGGGATTGTGAATATGATACATTTGTAAAATCTCTTTGGGATCTTGGTCCACTCATCTGTAGTGTGAGGAGTTTGGGCTCATTTATCTAAAATGTTTTCATTTTAATTGCTGCATATATTTAAGAATCTTTCAGAGCCTTTATTTATCTATTCATTTTGTGTTTATCTCATATTCTTTGCTCAAGGTATATATTCTTGAGATGTGAAAAAGTCATTCTGTTTTGTTTTGGTTTTTTTTGTGACAGACGGAGTCTCCCTCTGTCTCCCAGGCTGGAGTGCAGTGGCTCCATCTCCTCTCACTGCAAGCCCCGCCTCCTGGGTTCACGCCGTTCTCCTGCCTCAGCCTCCCGAGTAGCTGGGACTACAGGAGTCCGCCACCACGCCCAGCTAATTTTTTTGTATTTTTACTAAGACGGGGTTTCACCGTGTTAGCCAGGATGGTCTCGATCTCCTGACCTCGTGATTCTCCCGCCCTGACCTCTCAAAGTGCTGGGATTACAGGCGTGAGCCACCACGCCCGGCCCATTCTATTTTTATATTTAGCTTCTTTCTGCATTTCTTTTATATCAGTTGCTAGAAAAAATCAAAATTAGTCTATTCAAAATTGGTCAATTATAGCATTTCAAAAGAATGATGATGTACTTATATATTCATATAAAATAAAGTTATAGCCTAATTTCCTTTTTCTTGAAAGTTTTGGGAAATTATGTCTACTGTTTATTATTTCCACAAATTTGCTAAGTTTCAGTGATAATATATATTATATATTTGAATAGTTTAATGATAAAATATAGTGAGAGAAACAGAAACAACGAAAGTAAAATATTGGAAATATGGTAGACAATACATATAGAAATTATACATATATAATTATACATATAAATTATATACAATTTCTGTATGTAGTGTCTACTCCCAGTATACAGATATATATTTTTTCCTATAGTTAAAAGCAAACCAGTGATAAAATTTATATTTAAAAAATATATATGTAAATATATATATTCTCTGCACTGCCTTTAACATTGCTACACACCATTTTTGCCTGTGACTTTCCAAATTTCAAGTAAAAATCTGGCTGCTATTCGAATAGTTAATACTTGCCATATTTGCTATGACACAATAGGGAGTTATTTACTCACTGACAAGTCACAGACAGTTTTTCACAAAGCACTGGTGGTCTGCGTATCAAAATTAGGGGATAGTATTTAAACAAGTATTGGCTATACTTTATTTGTAGAACCCATACATTTTATCATTGGCTTGCTTTCAATTATAACAAAAATAAACATATTTTTCTACTTGGTGGTATATATATGTGTGTTATTAGAACATGAGAAAATTACAAAAACAAAGATTGTTAAATTAATATTATATGTGCATTTGCATTCATTACTTTTATATTGCTCATTTAAAAAATCTAGTTACATATTTAGTCGAATATAAAACATCCTTATCTGAATTCTTGAAGTATATTAAAAATATATTAGAATGCATATTGACTATAACTTAAAGAAAAAAATTGAATAAAATAATTGAAATATAATACATATTTTTATTTCAAATTATTAAGTATATATCTTAAGTGCCATTACAAGTCTGCAGAATTTATTACCTGTAAATCGAAAATAGAAGAGTAAAATAGAAAAGGATATACAAAACAATAATAATCACAAAATCCAATTCTATATCATTAAACACAATTATAAGTGTTTCACTCTTGTATATTTTCTATGATATAGTCACAGATTTTGTGATTTCTTTTTATAAATGTGGGAATTAATCTGCATTAGAGAACAGCTTTAGGTTTTACCATAGCATTATATTTTAAGCACTTTCACACCTCAAATATCTGAGATTATTATTTTAATGGCTCAAATTTATTTTGTAATAAGTGTTAATTTATTAAACATGTTAATTTATTAAATAATTCAATTGTTCTTAAATATTAAGAAATTTCCACTTTTTATATTAGAAGTGGTGCTAATGTAAACATTCTCGTGCTGTAATTATTGTGTAAATCTCTAATTCCTTAGATTAAGTTTCCAGAGACAGGATCATATCCATTTACTTGCCTTCACACTATTTTTAATTACTTCTAAATGAGTCATTGCATCAGAAATACATGCAGCCCTCTGAAGACAATACTGAGCCGCTGTATATTTGCATAACTCACAAGGTGACCATGATGCACATTCCTTGGTAAACTGCACATTCAGCTTTCAACTTTCTCGTGATTTTTGTGACCCAGATTGCCTTTGGGTCATTGATCTCTGTGTCAGAGAAATTTCTGATGATAGTGTGGAGAGTTCTTTAAGTCAAAAATTCTGGAGGACAAAATGCTATGACATGATGTCGTCTTCACCATCCCCGGTGAGTGTACAGATGAGATATGAACAAGATGTCATCTGACTGGGGACACTGCTGTGGGGTCAGCCCAGGTTTGACTGGGTCAATAGTCTTCATATGATTTTGCTTGTTATTCTTTCAATTTTGAGAAAGAATGTGTGCTGTCATGTATGGTTATTTGTTACTTAAATATTTATTTATAATTTAACAAGTCTTTGTTAACAAAGGGAGAAAAATTTTAAACACCATATAAGGTAAAATAAGTACTGGCTACACATGGAATAAATATTTGATGACATAATTTCATTGAACACCTTAACTTCTTATTAAAATAGAAATCAAATCCAGGCGTGGTGGTTCATGCCTATAATCCCAACACTTTGGGAGGCTGAGGCAGTCAGAACCCCTGAGGTCAGGAGTTCAAGACCAGCCTGGCCAACATGGTGAAACCCTGTCTCTACTACTAATAAAAAATTAGCCGGTTGTGGTGGCCCATGTCTGTAATCCCACAAAAAACACAGAAATTAGCTGGGCATGCTACTCGGGAAGCTGAGGCAGGAGAATCACTGGAACCTGGAAGGTGGAGTTTGCAGTGAGCCGAGATCACGCCACTGCACTCCTGCCTGGGTGACAGAGCAAGACTCCGTCTCAAAAAAAAAAAAAAAAAAAAAAAAATTAATCTAAAGGATATGTGCACATTTTACACATAAGGTTTTTTTCAGTGTATTTTGAGAAATGTGATAGTCCTGAGAAATATTCCAGTTACATTTTAAAATGAACCATTATGGCTTCAATTTTTCTAAATTTAAATCAAGATGGCCCAAGCTTCAAGCTAAACAGAAGTAAGTATAAAACAATATTTTAAATTATCCCTTTGCTTATTCCCTGAAGAGTTTTAATATCTCTGGGTATTTTAACAGCTAAGGTTGGATTGTGTGAAGACTATAACTTTCTTCCTTAAAATGGGAAAAATGTGAATGTAGACTATACCACACTTTCATAAGAAATGATGTATAGCAGTTGACTAATAAAGGAAATCTTAAAAGGATCTGTGAATTGTGTTCTTTAGAAATTTCTTTACATTATTACTATTATCTATAATTCAGCCTAAAAACTTTAGATGAGAATCATTTTGTTTTTGATTGGTTCATATGAATTGTTAAATGTGAGCTTTAATATATAATAGTAGAGTTATTTCCATGAAGACTTGTAGATAGTGTCATATCCAACAATACCAAGAAAAAATAAAATGTTTTGAAGAAGATGTCTCATTTGACCAACAGGAGATATTTAGGCTGCTTCAGTGGAGGTGGGTTCTGGAATGACAATTTTGACTTAGGTATTGGAACAAACCTGAGATTCCTGTTCCTTTTATAAGACGGCTTTTCCTCTAACTTCCTATGTGCTTGTCCAATATATAGAAATATTTTTTTCTTAGTTTTCTGCTAGAGATGAAACACACAGATTGACCTCCTTGTCTGGGGTTTTTATATCCTGACTTGCTCTGTAAACCCTCTACCTCCTTGTGCCCTTCTAAAATCTCAGCTGTCCAAGTGAAGATCCTGATCCATATCTACTGGAAGGCATTTTTGCTTTGTAGAAAAAAACTGAACAATTGCTATTAAAAGCCTCAATTCAGCTTTACATCTCTCTTTACGAATCTGACCGTGAAAAGCCAAAGTTAAACTTTTCCACGTACGTTTTTCTTAAATATGGCGGTGACTTAATTCCCATGGGCCATTGGAGAAATTTTCATATATTGCATGCTTTCATTCACTTACCAATGCCTTAAATAATTTTTTTAAGCTGGAGTCTCATTCTGTTGCCCAGGCTGGAGTTCAATGGCAAGATCTTGGCTGGCTACAAACTCTGCCTCCCAGGTTCAAGCGATTCTCTTGCCTCAGCCTTCCGAGTAGCTGGGACTACAGGTGCCTGCCACCATGCCCAGCTAATTTCTGTGTTTTTTGTAGAGACAGGTTTTACCATGTTGCCCAGGCTGGTCTCAAACTCCTGAGCTCAAGCAATCTTGCCACCTTGGCCTCCCAAAGTGCTGGGACTACAGGCGTAAGCCACTGCGGCCGACCCTTAAATAAAACTTTCATATTTGAGTTATATAAATTCCATACAGGGTGACTACACAATGGACTTCTCCTTAGATAGTCTCGCATTGCACTATTGTCCTGAATAACCACCAGTGTTCTGGTAAAAGTGTGGCTGGCTCTTCAAAAGCAAAAGTCCTGACTTGTAGCACTTGGAAATTTTTGTGGTGTAAATAACTCAACCTTGGCTGATTTCAAGCTACTAATATGACATGATTGAACTTGGAGTTGTCAGTGAAAGCACAAAAGAATCCCTTGCAAGCCTCCAGGAAGAGGCTCTTGCATACTGCTGTGTGGTACCTCCTTTCAGACTTAAACATGTCCTGGTTTGTAGAATAAATTATGTTTGCCATAATTTTAAGCCACTGACTCTGAGGTTAGTAGGGAATCACTCTAAGTTTACTTGAAAATATTGTTCTGAATTCATAATATTGGTGAACAGCTTGTTATAACCTCAGTTTTGACTGTGTCAGGCAGAAAAACTAAAATATAAATCAAATTTTACATTTGAATTGTTATATCTTGAACTGTAACCTAGGGTCCTATGTAAAAAATTTTATATCAGAAATCACTTGGGTTAACTCTTAGATGGAGATGATGAAAAACTATTTTCAGTTTCTATATAAACTCAAATATATCAGTGTGAATGTCGAATTAGAAGCAAACAAAGTTACATTTATGCAAAACAAATTAAGTGAATTTTCTTAATAAAAACTAAGAAATTTTATATAAAATTTCTTAACTTTTTATAAAATTTCTTAATTTTTCTGGTAAAATATTTTGATCTCCTAAGTCTCATCAAGAAGAGCTTTTCCTCAGTGGCAATAATTCATTAAGGCCTTTATTTTAAATGATTACAAAAATATTGATAAAAAGAATAATTAAAATTACAATAATATAGAATGTGTTTTTGTGTCTGTTGGTCTCTTTATAGCTTAGTCCTAGGCTCAGTGCTGCCATTTTAATTACGAGAAATTGCACTGCACTTTGAAAATGACTTAATATTTCCTTCCTTTGTTGTTCAGCAAGATGTCTCTAGTTTTGAAATATGAGCAAAGCTCTCTCTTTCTGGAATGACTGTTACTGGCACACATTTCTCCCATACATATATCCCCCAGATGGACAAACAATTCAAGTCCTCACACTCCCAAAACTTGTAAATAAAGTAGTGCTCATCCAGTCTTCTGGTGGATTTCCCAATCCTCACCTCTAGAGACATTGACATTGAGGTTTTTATTATTATCAAGCAAAATGTTTAACTACACTCCTCTACTACCCTAAAGTTTTATAAATTTTTGCATATTGTATTTTAAATCTTTAATAAGAAAATCCAAAGGTCTGGGATAACATACATTTAAATTACTACTATGTTGTGATGGGTAAAGTCTTTCAATATCCAACCTCAATCAAGAAAAAAAAAAACACAGGCAATATCAAATGCGGCCTGGCTACTAAGTGTAAAAACTAATGAGCATGGTAATAGCCTCTCGAGAGATGCATAACAAAATATTTTATATTTTATCTCAGCTCCAAATCATAGACTTCATCACCCTAGTATCTTAGAAGTCTGAAAGAGGTAAAAAAAAGTTTATGTTGTTTTACAAGTAAATTTGAACTATTTTAGCAAACATAATTGCAAATTTCCAACAAGCAAACATGAATTCAGACAAATGGTCTTCTTCTCTCCTGATGGCATTTGTTAGAAATAGGCTTCAGTGTAAAATTCCTCAGGGCATTTTTTTTTTCAAATCCTCTCTTAATTGTATTCTAATACTTTAATATTCACTTGTTTCCTTGAAGTTTCATTTGCTTATATTAAACTAGAGTTTTGAGTACAGTATTTCTTATGCTATTGCTGTTGCTTTTGCTGTTTCAAACAGTGATGAAGTAAATTGTATTCCAAATATTTGACAGAAGAAAATCAAGTATTGAACATAATAGAAGGCATATTCTGACCTCATTTGTGGAGTTCACTAGAAATTTCAAGTGAATCCCACATCTGACAATCTTTTAGCACTCTTAAGGTTTATGATTAACTCTGCAGTTATTAAGGAGACAGTTGGTCCATAAATATTTCATCTTACTAAGCTGTGTATAAGTTGTTGGTTTTAATCTCAGATGGGATTTTTAACAAGAAACATTTGACAAATCCAAATAGCATTAAATACATGAATTATTTCAGAACACCAGTTTAGGTTATAAAGAATGAAAACCTCTGTGGACTAACACTATATTATTTTTTTTTCTAGTGCTCCAAGGATTTAATATAGTCTTCACTTAGTTTCCTAACCATGTTATTATATATAATAATCTCCTTCAAAATGTATTCCAGATACAAGCTTACGGTAAGTGATGTTCATTTGGAGGCTCCCTAAACATTTATTTAGACAACCTCAAATATGCCCTTTCTCCATACATTTTTTTCAAAAAATGTACTGCTTATAATTTTGTATTCATGCTTCTCAGGCATTGAAATAAGAAATCACTACTATCAAAATTATTAAAACCGTAATGTAGATCTCATAGTAAAAGTGATAATTATAATTATAATACTCTAGTCTAAGCATTATATAAAGTAAAAATTGTGGCCCTACATTCATTTGTTCCATAAACTTTTGGCAAACTCAATTCCTATCTTAGGTTTGGTCATTCATGATCTTTTAAACAAGTGAAATATACCCAAGAAATATTATTCATTCAATATTCAGAATTTTAGAATTTAACATCAGACATCACGGATCAGTGAGTTGAATCTTTAATATACAGGTAGGAACACGGAACATAGGGTGTTGAAACTATGTGCCCGTAGTTATACAGGTCAGAGCTGAAAGCTAGGTCTCCTGACTCAGTCAAATTTTGGTTAAGTAACCAACATGAAACTGCAAGTTTTCTAATCAGTATGGAAACCAAAGGTAAACCCATGAGCCTAAATGACACTTCAAGTTGGAATTCCTTCATTGCCTGTTCTCTCAGTAGGATGACTTCTTCCCTATCCCTTTTGATAAAACCTGACCAAAACCCAATGACTTTTCAGCATATTTTCAGAAAATGGAAAGTTATCTTTGTAATAATTCATGTATTTAATGTACAATCCAAAGGCTTCAAATTGCCCCCTCTTTCCCTTGGCTGGGGGCTGCTGACATTAGCTGTCTTCATGTGTCAAAGGGAGGCATAATTACCTTTCTCTCTGATCACTCAGCAGCTCTACTCTTCCTTTTCCTTCTCTGCCATATCAGATGTGTCAGAGTTTGGGGGAAACATAAAAGGAAAGGGAGTATTCTTACCCCACTAATATTGTCCTGAGCTAGTGTTAGCACTACACCAGCCTGCAGATGCTTATAGGTAACTCTGTTTCTTCTTTCCTGGAATGCTGCTTCTCTTGATTCACTGATGACAATAGCCAACTGCTAGAGGTCCCTACCCTGCAGGAGCTTTTGTGCAACAGAATCCTTCTATTGCTGCTGGTGGCTGAAGGCTGGTTTCATACCCCCGGGAATCTAAGGGTCCACCCATGTAGGAGTCTCTTTACCCCTAATGGCAGCCCGCTTAAATGGAAGACAGATCCTGGGTAAACACAGTATCCTTTGTCTGCTAAACTCCTTGAATGAAAGCCAGACCAATGTGTCAAAACCTTTTAAATCTCTCAGGCTGAGTCAAACACTGGTCCACTATGCCCTCCAATTCCCAGGGGACATATATCACCTTCTCCAACTAAAACCATTGATGCTTTTCCTGTGTTAGAGGTGGACATGCTTCTTCCTTGGGGCACAGCAGGGGACACATATGTGAAATTATCTCTCTAAAAATTCTGTAAAATTCCTTTACGTGTGTATCCCTAGTCTAGGTGGGCATTGAAGGTAGTAGAAATAAGTTTCTCATGCTTCTTTTGTAAGTCCTAGGTGACAGTTTCACATCTTACTTTGAAATGTGGTGTGTATTTATTTGAGCCTCAATTGAAACTGATCAAATGATTCCACTGAATCATCATGTCACAGCTTCTTAGAAGTCTTATGCATTCATTTTTGCATTCTCATTGCTAAACACAAGTGATTGAAACAGAGCAGATATTCAATAGCAGGGTTTCACTGCATGACTGAAGTGATTGTTAATTTTTGTCCTGTGCCATGTGCTCTGCAAAGAAAAATCTAAGTAGCCCTTGATTTATAATTCTCTCCCATGGCTTCAACAACAAGTAATACATCAGCTGTTAATAATTCTACATCTTTTCTATCACTCTGTTCTCTCCATGTTTTCTATACCCACTGGCTTGGTTCAGGGGCTCACTTCTCACTTGGACTGTTCTAAAATACCCTGAACTATTTCCTTATTATACTCTCTTTTCTTTCTAATTAGTATTTTATACTGTCTCTGAGGCTATTATTCTAAAAATTCAAATTTGATCATTTAATTCTATGCCACCACTCTGCCTTCTGTTTAACTGTGGCAGGAAAATAGGGTCTGGAGGCAGGGAACAGGCCAATTCCCACTTCAGCTATGACAGGAAATATCCTCTCCATAGGGTGGACACCGAGTAAATGACTTTGAAACTTTACTTCATCTTCTTCATTTACATAGGGTATACACCAAGTAACCAACGGGAACCTCTAGAGGATATTTAAACCCCCATAAATTATATAACAGGGCCCTTGGGTCCCTATGCTCGGACCCGTTCCCACACTGTGGAGTGTATTTTCATTTCCAATACACCTCTTCATTCCTTCTTCGCTTTTTTGGACATTTTGTCCAATTCTTTGTTCGACATGCCAAGAACCTGGACACCCTTCAGCAGTAACAGAACTATTTCTGGTTTCCTCTCACATATTAAATAGAGTCTAAATTTCCCAGAATGACACAACTGACTTTTTCACTATGACACCTGCCTATGTCCCCATTACTGTTTTCTATCTTTTTTTCACTTTTATCCTCATAAAGTTCAATGATGTTCAACCATAAAGAGATTCATAATTGGGTCATGTTCTTTCACAAGTTTCAACTTTTGCAATCCTGTCCCCTTTACATAATATGCCTTCCTCTTTATCTGGTGAACTTCAAATTCCAGTTCAAATTATATTTTTACAACTCTACTCAGAAATAGTCACTTCCTCATTTCTGCTATTTCTAGACCAATAGTGCTCCTCACACATACATCATTCTGTATTATTTCTTTACATATCTGTCTTTTCAATGTGACTGAAGGGTAATCTTTTTATTATAATCAATTAATACATGAATAATTGCAAAGCCAATGAAGGAAAAGTCATTAAATTGCTAGTAAGCTAGTGGTAAGAAAAAAGCAATACAAGTATTGGGGTATATAGAATGATACCTTGAAGTATGATATTCTGGCATGCTGAGCACCTCAAATTAAAATGAATTGGAAAGATGTAGAAATTGCCTAACTTCCTAATTTTCTCTTGTTTCTTCACCACTCACAACCCCAAATGCAGGGAGGAATTCTCTGGAATCTCCTTATCTGAGGAAGGAAACTTCTTTCCCAAAGAAAGGCAATTGTCTTAAACTTCGCTCTTTAGGAATGCAAGCAAATAACCAGGAAAGATTAACCACTAGAGAGAAAGAGAGAAAAAAGAGAGAGAGAGAGAGAGAGAAAGAGAGAGAGAAAGAGAGAGAGAGAGAGAGAGAGAGAGAGAGAGAGAGAGAGAGAGAGAGACAGACTAGAAGTCATCACCATGCCCAGACAGAATTTTTATCTACTCTTCTGAGGGCAGCATGAGGACATCACCTATGATAATTCATCTGCCTAATAAGACTACCTTTGTTCACAGTGCAATTCCAACTCTCACCTTTCCATAACTTTTCAGTCCCATTGAGTTTCCAAAAATAATCATTTACAAACTATTGCCTGGTTTTCCTAGCTCATTCATTCTCCCTTATAATTACTTATGACCCTCATAAAATTGCCTACAGTACCACACTCCCCCTGCCTCATAAGGTATTTAAGCTTCAGCCATCTGGCCCCTCTTTGAGTGTCATATTTGTGAGACCTCTATGTCCATGTGCACATAAATAAATTTGTGTGCCTTTTTCTCCTATATGTCTGTGTATTATATAGCATTTATTATTTTCATTTATTTTAAAACCATGTATAGTCACAGCATCCATGTGATCTGCTTCTCCTTACTGAGCCATCCAAATAATTTAGTCAAATTACAGCAAGCAAAGTGACCTCCATGGAAAAAGTATGCAGAGAAACCATGTTGTGAGACGATGAGTTTGTAAGATTATCCTGCCCGAACTACTCAAAGTTATAGTGAAACTCATTTCACGTTGAAAAAAAGTATTAAAAGAAGATAAAAGATTATGAAATATAACATTTCATAGGCTTATATATTTTCTACATTGCTGTTTAACTAGCTGTATATATTCTGCCAATGAAATTGTCATTGATTTGATATAATCTTTCCAGTATCTAACTGAATATGCTTCTAAGTATCATACCAAACACTTAGGTTAATAATGGTAGCAGCACTTCATTAAGACGTCATAAAAAGAGGCTGGTATTCCTCTACGATCTACCTCTGTATTGGACTTTGTGTTTGTCATATACTCAAAACATGCACAGAAACATGACAAATATGTTTAATAATCGACAAGGTAGTTTTAAATGGTCAGCGCACAGAATGCATGGGAATTGCTTTTACAAATGCCTACAAGGCCATGTATCTCTCCGAATAAATTTATGTGTTAAAGAAGTGGTCCTTGTTCCCAGTCTAGGCATTTAATGGGGAAACGTCTCTGCAAAATAAAATAAATGTAATAGGAAGATACTGTGACGCTTCTCTTGCTATATAATTTAATCTTAATTACCATCTTAGGTTGAATTCCCTAGATATCAGAGCCTGAGATAAAAGCTATGTGCTAACACTTTATTAAGAACCTCACTATGTCCCTGAGGAGTAAGGGGAGAAAGGGGAGAAAGGGGAAAAGAAGTGTTAATCTTTGGTCTTTTTTGAGAATTTAGATAAAAATCCATAAAACACAGCATTTACAAACTTTGCCAAATATTAAAGTGATTTATTGCTCATATATGCTGCATTAAAACAATGCAACTACAGATAGCGATAGCCAGCTATTCAAAAGCTAAAATATACTGAATTACAGGTTATCACAACAACGGGTGTGCACATTTTGAACTCTTTAGTGGACACTACTTTTTTTTCCCTAGATTACACTTTTTTTCTAACCAACTTCTAATAAAGATAACCAGCATACAGTGGCAGGAGTTTGGATTGGATGACTCCATAAATATCTATTATCTCTTCACAATAAAAATAATTTGTGGATATACTTTATTAATGACAACAAAAAAGTGAAGAATCCATGGCTGTAACCTATGTTAATATACCAGAATGATGGATATAGCTTCTTTCACTGCACAGCTTTGAGCAGGTTAAAGTCATGTGTATTATCTCAAATAGACTATACATGAAAGCCAATTCTGGCATCTAAAAAGTAGATTCACAGTCTCAATAACAATCATTTAGATATTGAAACAACTGATTTTTCAGAAAGTACTCTGTTATTTATAAACTGGATCCTCATGCTTCATGCTCCACTATTTATTTATTTTTCTAATTTAGTCCTTAGAGAAAACTAACAACTGGCCCCTGTGAAAACTCATCCTTTAACTTATTTGTTCACTAATATCTTGATCTTGGCCTAGATGTGACAGGTCCAAATAGAAAAGTTACTCAGCTTAGGGGCTTTACTAGATTTATTTTCATTTCGTCACTGTCTTTTTGAATGGTAGAAGTCAAATATAGATTTCTTTCTGAGTCATACAATTTCGAATTTTGTTCAAATGGGACTAAGTTTGAATTAGGAGGAAAAATTGTCAAATATATTTTTACAATATAGGCAGAAGACTATATACACAATCTTCCATCACTGTCAATTATATTGACATAACACTATGGATAACTAGGATTGTTCTACTTTGAATTCATATAAATATAAATGGTCTGTGCATTCTGACATGACAGAGGAGAAAAATATAATACTATTTCACACTTTCAAATACAAGTAGTAATATAAATTTAGTTAATGTAATATATATTACAACAGAGTAAGAGAGAATCAGAATGATTAAGTGTTTATAACCTCTAGGCAGGCTTTTAATCCTTTATCTAATACTCCTAAATTCTACTCTTTAAAAGGAAGAAATATTGCTACTAATAAATTTTTAAAGGACTTGGTTAAATGCAATTTTATAATTAATCTTATATCCATATAAAATATGACTCAAGGAAGATATTGCTTTGACTTTGTTTTAGTGGTATTGTTCCTAAGCCCTTAAATCTGAAATCTCTGATGATGTGTTAATGGCACTTAGATTTTATATACTGTCTTTCTAAATACTAAGAAATGGCAGTACTAATGATTAGTATTACTATGGGTTATCTTGTGAGAAAAGTAATTTTTGGAAAATTGACTTTGAACATCTTTCAAACAAGGAAGTTACGTTCTTATACTTTTGTTGCTATTAGCTTGACCCTTTCTTCAGTGCTTTTAAACTATAGTGTTTTGTTTTGTTTTTTTTTAATGAACTTATATGAAAGGTAGTTTTACTAGCCTACTATCTTATATACTTGGGAAGAATTGAAAACAAGACAGAGGGAGAAAGTACATATGAAACAAGAAGGTCATCAAACAACCTGGTGAATAAAAGTGTTTTTTCTAATTTGATAACACTATCCATCTGGAAATGAGGTTGATGGCATTTGAGATCAGAGAAAAATGTTTTTCCTGCTAATCTATATACTTCATCACAACTATAAAATTTGAGACCTTAGGTGATTTGCATTACCATAATGGAATAAAAATGTTTCAGTCACATTCTTGAGATTGATCACTAGCTGTAGAATTTTTTAAAAAATGAATGAATTCAAGATACTTATTTAAAGTAGACCACATATGAGACTTAGTTTCTATTCCATACAACTGGCATGAAATATACACCTTATTAGTTATTTTAATTAAATGAAATAAATTTACATAATATTAGTATTTGTTTCATGATTATGTGCTAGGCATGAGCTCAAGGTGCTTCATACATATTAAAAACAGCTAAAGCAAAAACTATCACTATTAATTCCATTTTCCACTACCATCCTCAATTTTCCATGTCATTCTAATTTTAAGCAATATTTGTATCCACCAAGGTAGTGATTCTTAACTTTTTTATATCATAGATCTTTGAGAATCAGATGAAAAGTATCATCATCCAAAAATTCAAATTGAATACACATGCACATTTTGCATGCAATTTTAAAGGGTTTGGGGTCTCAAATTTATAGACCATTTAGTGATCCATCAAATCTAAACTAAGAACTTACATGCTATGTAAACGGAAATAAGATGACCATGTCAAATTCTCTTAATACAAATATACATCAAAAAGGCATTGTTTCTGAATTTAAAACATTTAATTTGAGAGAACAACAAGGAATATGTGTGTCAATCCAAAACACACAGAGGGGCCTGTGATATTATATCTTATTGTAATAAATATAAATACACTTACAAGAAATATGTGTATGTATATCTGGGTGTCTTGGAGACATAAGTTTGTCACAGAACCATACTGTTTTTTGGTATCTAAAACTCAATGTGCCTCAAACAATAATTATTTTTCTTATTTCTCCTACACTCCATTTTGTATTTAAATGAACAACACCAACCTCCTTCTACAACATTGATTTAACCAAATGATTTCAGCTTAGTTTATATCCAACCAGTTATCAAACCATGTTGGCTCTAGTTAAAAGAAATAAACTTAGTATCTCTATATTCTTCATACTATCAAAACAAGGAATTTAATAAAAGTTGACTGCATATCTACTATTTAAAAAAATTAGAGAACTTTTTATGACCTAAACATTATTCAGAATATTGCTTTCTTCTTTGCCTTAATAGACTAATCCTTAAGAGTACTGATCTGCCTGTATCCCTCCCTAAAGGCTATTAATTATCAGAAACATTGGTTTCTCAGAGTCAGGGGTAAATTATAAATCTTCACTCCACACTCACATTACCATTTCTCTGTCTGCTAAACATCCCTTTCTTTAAAAACAAAATCTTACCATCAATGTATTCCATCGTCTTCCTAACCTCATTTATGGCAATAGGTATCTCTTCATCCCTCCCACTGTGCCTCCTTTGCACAAACACACACGCTTATGAATATGTCAAAAACCAGCTCACTCTCTTCCTCAGCACCCCTATTCTTGGTGTTTTCAACACCTAGTGTCTCATTTATTTTACCTCGCACCTAAAACTATGTTTGCTCAACTCTTCCTCAGCCAACTTCTATGGTCACATGCTAAAATAAGAAAGGAGACCACCTTCAAAATCAGAAATTGAAGTCTCTGTATTCTGTATTCGGTATTCTGTTCTCCAGTTGCCTGGTCCTTCCATTTCACTTCCTCAAGTGCTCCTACTGCAATATTTTAAATATTAGGTCTTCCAATCCTTTCATCCTCTTTCCCCATCTATCATCTCTCCTGGCTCTACATTTCTTTTTTTACTTTTCAATATTTGTTTTCCTAGTTAATCATTATAATCAGTCTCTTTAAAATACTTTTTTTTTTTGAGACAGAGTCTCGCTCTGTCGCCCAGCCTGGAGTGCAGTGGTGCGATCTCGGCTCACTGCAACCTCCACCTCCCAGGTTCACACCATTCTCCTGCCTCAGCCTCCTGAGTAGCTGGGACTACAGGCACCCGCCACCGTGCCCGGCTAATTTTTTGTATTTTTGGTAGAGACGGGGTTTCACCCCGTCTATTAGCCAGAATGGTCTTGATCTCCTGACCTTGTGATCCACTGCGTCAGCCTCCCAAAGTGCTAGGATTACAGGCATGAGCCACAGCGCCCGGCCTCAAATACTTTTAACCAGCTTTCTCCTTCTCCGCTTGTCCATATAGATTAAAAAATACCAAACTTAAATGACTATCTAGGTCATATTTCTTTACACTTTTTCCCACAGCCGAAAATTACTGGAAATGATTCCCATTCTGCTCAATTAATTCTGAGCCCTTCTCTAAAACTCTGCATTCACTTTCCTCTGTCGCCACTTTCTCAGCATATTACTACAAGTCCTCTGTAAGAGAATTCAAGAGATGAGAATATCTAATATTTCTTGTTCAACAAATAATCATTTCCTACTTAGAAAAATGTCATTATCCATATGTGCTCTCGATTCTTACCTTCTAATTTCTCAACACTCTTTTCACATATATAAATAAAAATTACTTTTCATGAGCCATTTGAGAGTACTTGGAGTGTACAACATTACCTCATGTTAAACCCTTGTGGGTTATTACAAAAAAGACAACAATATTCTCTTACATAACCATGTTATAATTCTCAAATTCAAGATTTTAAACATTGTAGAGATACAATGAAGTAACTCGAGTCAGCAAGCTTTTTCTGCAGAAGGCCAGATAAATACTTTAGAATTTCTGGGCCATATGGTCTCTATCATAACTACTCTACTGCAATGGCACAACAGCAGCCACAGGTTATGCCATCAACCAATGCCCACTGTTACTTTAGAAAGCAAGTGGCAGACTCCGAATTAAACTAGTTTATATTAAAAAAATTTCAATTGACCTAAGAAACTTCTGTAAAATTTGTTCTTGTTTAAAACTTATTTTGTTGCTTATTGGATATTTCCTTTCTTTTCTTTCAACTTTTGTTTTGTATAAAGTGTTATCAGACATATGTCAATTTGAGATTTCTTCATCTTTCTTGTGAATTGGCCATTGTATCAATAAGATGTCTCTCCATACTTCTAGTGATATTATTTTATGCTAAACTAGACTCATCTGCTGAGCCTGGTGGCCAGTGCCTGCAATCCAAGTACTTTGGATGCCAAGGCAGGCAGATGGCTTGGGCCTAAGATTTTGAGACCAGCCTAGACAATACAGTGGGACCCCACCTCTACAAAAATTTAAAAAATTAGTCAGGGGTCGTGGTACACATCTCTTGATCTCAGCTACTCAGGAGGCTGATATGGGAGGATGGCTTCAGCCCAGGAGGTCGAGGCTGCAGTCAGCTCTGGCCATACCACTGAATTCCAGCCTGGGTGACAGAGCGAGACGTTATCTCACACAAACACACCAAAAGTAGACTCGTCTGATTTTAATATAGCTATACTAATCTACATTTGGTGGATGCACACATATATCTAGTTTATCATTTTTGTTTTCAAATTATCCATGTCTTTAGATTTAAACTTTGTATTCTGTACGTAGGTGGGTTTCCCTTTATTCATACAGATAATCTTTGTCTTCTAATTGGAGCTTTAATTCAATTTACATTGAATAGTTTTGATATTAAGTTTAAGCCTATCTTCTTTTTTATTTCACTTTGTCTCATCTATAGATCGATCCTGTTATTTTCTGCATCTTGCTGCTCAAACCAATCAATGTGTTTTCCTTAATTTGGAATTTTTTTTAATACTAGAGTTCATATTTGGTCCCAAGTTACTGTTGAAATGGTTGTGAACATTTTTACTATTTTCACTAATAGAATATTCATTAAAGATCATGTCTGTTTAATGCTGAGATCATCGGTATTTTTTTTCCTGTTGTCTGCTTTTCTATTGATTTTTGATCACGCATTCCTGCCACTTTGTATGTCTAGCATTATTTGATTCTGTGTTGGGCATTTTCTATAAAAGTCTATGAAAGGTGCCTCCAGATGATATCTTCCATCAAATTTTCCCTGTTTTATATTGGATAGATAGAGTTAGAGACTTATTACATTGATTCTTTTAAGGGTTGATTTTTGCCTTTAATAAGGCTAACATTCAGCCTTATTAAATCTCGACTTTTCCTGGTTTCATTCAGTTCCTTGGTCATGATCCTTCTAGGCTTTTTATTAAAAATCTAATAAATCTCCAGCTTTTCCACATAAAATATACGTGTCATTTCATTCATTCTTTTGGAGGCTTCAGAGCTTAGTTTTAGTCTTGTAACCTCCAAAATTAAAAACAATCCCAATTTCTTAAAGGAGGAGCAACCTGTTTTTTGGGACTTATTTCCTTCTTGTATTGGAATGGGGTATTCTAAGAACAAGAGATTATTGGAGAGTTACTCTGTCTTTTTGATGCACTCAGCCTAACTCCTGAGCCTTTCGAACTGGATCCAGAAATCTGAAGCTTCTTAGTATTCTTCTACCTCTGAGGAACCATAGACAGAAGAGTATCATTGAATTATTGAGGTAAAACGTTATATATTCACAGCATTTACTGAAAAAATAGGTCCTACCTAAAGTGTTTGATTTTCATGTGTTGGAAGTAAAAAGAAATAATTTTTGTCATTAAAGAAAACAGAACTAGAGAAATTGATATTTATAAGAGAGGAAACAAAGAAACCCTGACTATCCCAAGAATAGTGGATAGTTTTACAGAAACCAGGGGAAAGCAGTTTCTATGTCTCTACATTTAATACTTTGAGATATGTGATTTTTTAGTGTACAAGAAATAAATAGCTCACAGGATCTCTATCAACATCAGTAAAGAGTGGAGAGAGGCTTAAACTACAACCTTCAGTGGTTTGTATTAGATACATATGAAATTCCTACCATTGCTGACAATTTTATGTAAAAATGGAGACATCTTAAAATTAGAATACAACATTCACTTTAGGAAACGCGTATGTTTTTGGTTTTACCTAATAATGTATGTTTATTTTATCTAAAAGAAAGTTTTATTATCAGGATAAATTATTACTAACAGGGACTATCTATTTAGCATTTGAGGCTTGGCTTTATGCTAATGCAGTCAATATATTTTGTTTTTATTTTTCTCTACAGTCCTCAAATTGGCTTCCCATATTAAAACTTATGCATAAGTCTTCTAGCTTTCTATAATGAATCCTTTGCTTTCTTGCATGGTATTCTATCTATGGGATACCAAAGTGTCCTGCTAATTCCTTGAAGTTGCCTTGTCTATAGCATATTGTTCTAATCGTATTTCCATTTAACATTTTAGACATCTGGCTAAGACCTAGTTTAAAAATCACTTTTCATTAAGCCTTGTCCAACTAGCATAGTTACAAAGGAACTCACCATTCATTCTCTGACCTCCAATTACAATTCTAATTAGTGAATATGTGCAGAGTATATTTAAAATGACATGGATAACTCAGCTGGGACAAAGAAGTTCCCTTCTCACAAAACTCCAGCTGTTCGACAGCTCTTTTCTAAAGTGTGTTGAAGAGGGTTCTGAGGTTGTGCCCGAGTTTAAATGACAGCAGTAGTTTATATCTAACAACATACCAGATATTATGGAATTTCTTTTTAACTTATCATGATCATTTTCTCACACAATTAAAAATTATTTTATCATTTTATTTTTAATGAAAGCACTAACATTACATCACATTTACCTAATTGTATGTTATTTTCAAAGTTTGACTCTTAGAATACTGAATTATTCACTGTATTTTTAGGACCTATTTCCAGAAATAAATATGTTACACAGTAGTCTTTGAACGTTTTTAAAGCTGCTAAGACACACTTAAAATTGTTTCCAGAAAGATTGAAGCAATTTATATTCCCATTAGTACTTTGTGAGTGCTGCTATTATCACAATGAGAAAGCTATCACTAAAAATTTCATTTGAAAAGTAAACAAATGTATGTGATTATACTTTAAATAAGCATTTTCTTGATCACCAGTGAGTTTAGTTTTTTCCCCTCCTTGTGCATATCAGCCACGTATTTGAGGGTTATCTGTGATTTCTTTGTAAACCTTCCTATTTCTCTAATAGAGTATTTATGCTTTCTTATAAATACAGAAGTAATTGCTATATAAGAAGTATACAACATTTGAGACAAATAGTATATACAATATTTTTTAAAGCATATGAATTTTTTGGTTGTTACAAATCATTTCCTGTTTGTCAATTGTCTTTAATTATATATTTAATTTAATTTTTTCAATGTGCATATAATCATATAATATTTAAAAATTTAAACTAGGAAATAAGACAAAAAGTTGGTTTTTTCAATGTCATATTGGGTGTTATGTATCAGTTTAAGCTGAATGTTAATTATTTACATAACAACCCTCTATTTGACTTGGCTGTTTAATAATAATTAAGTGCTTAGACTCTACAAAGATACATACTATGTTACCGATTTCTGTCTAGTAGAAAAAAAGTGGCCCCAAGGGTTACAGTTTATTGCCCTGTAAGATATTTTTTTTTTTTTTTTTTTTTTTTTTGAGACGGAGTCTCGCTTTGTCGCCCAGGCTGGAGTGCAGTGGCCGGATCTCGGCTCACTGCAAGCTCCGCCTCCCGGGTTCACGCCATTCTCCTGCCTCAGCCTCCCGAGTAGCTGGGACTACAGGCGCCCACCACCTCGCCCGGCTAGTTTTTTGTATTTTTAGTAGAGACGGGGTTTCACCATATTAGCCAGGATGGTCTCGATTTCCTGACCTCGTGATCCGCCCGTCTCGGCCTCCCAAAGTGCTGGGATTACAGGCTTGAGCCACCGCGCCCGGCCTGCCCTGTAAGATATTAATGAGTTTGGTCTCTAACTCAGCAAACTTATTTCAAGATGTCTTTACTAGTGCAGTGTTAAAAACTCTGTTTTACAAAATGTTCTTTGAACTAGCATTGCCATCTAAACATTTATAGTACTAATGAGATAATAAATCTTCGACATGTTCATTTTTATATCTGTATGAGAGTCAGGTTTTCAATTTTTTTAAATACATTTTGGAAAGTTCTTCAGATTTCCCCATTATCCCCAGCTGGATTCAGCTGTCAGATCTCATTAAGCTACATTGACTAAGCAGTGTACTTTACAGGCTATTTAAATAGAAACAGGTCTCTTGGTTTGGGCAGCGATTCCCAAGTAGCCCAAAAGCTTTATTTTTGCTGAGTCTTCATTTGTAGTAATTGCAAATTTAGCCTAATGGTCTGAGAATTTGATGATATATTTTAGAGGGATTATAGGATTTATTCTTTCTTGGTGAAGAAAAACAGCAATTCTGGTTTGTTAGCAATTTTTTTTTCTCTACTATTTACGAGAAGTAAATTTGTATGTCCTTTGGAAAGGAGAAATATTCTTTGAGATAAATACTGTGAGTTTCTGTGTAGCCATTGACTTTTGATCCATGAATAAGAATTGAAGAAAGCAAGACCTCTATTGATACATAATTGAGAAAATCTTTTACTTCTCAGCATGTGAGTGTGGAATACATTTTTACTTTTTCAGGGTATTTTAAAATTTAATTATTAATCTCTTAAATTAATTTAGCTTTGTATTAGCTGCTTAATTTTTTATTGTGGTGAAACTCTTGTAACATAAAATTTACCCTAGAATAATTTTAAAGTGTATAATTAAGTGGCAGTTAGTACATCAACGATGTTCTGCAAACATTATTACTATCAAGTTCCAGAAATTCTTCAGCATTCCAAAAGGATGTCTTGTATCTTTTAATCCATCATTCCCCATGTCTCCCTACCCCCAGCCACTGGTAACCTCTAACCTGCCCTTCATCTCCATGGCTTTGACTATAATGGATATTTCATACAAATGGACTTATATACTAAATGACCTTTTTGGTCAGACTTTCACTTAACATGATGTTTTCAAGGTTCATTCATGTTGAAATACCATATTATGTAACAGTATTTCAATCTTTTTATAGCTTAATAATACTCCATTATCTGGATTTCCATATTTTATTTATTCATCCACTGATGGACATTTTAGTTTTTTCTACATTTTGGTCAATGTAAATAGTGCTGCTATGACCATTTGTGTACCAGTTTTTGTTTGACCACTTGTTACCAACTCTTTGGCTGTAAAGTTAGGAGTAGAAATGATAAGCTGTATGTTACTTTTTATTTTTTGGATGACTGTGAAAATATTTGCCATGGTGGCTGTCCTATTTTACATTTCAACCAATAATGTGTGAGTGTTCAAATTCCCCACATTTTCACCAGTACTCGTTATTTTACGTCTTTTGTGTCACAGTTACTCCAGGGAACTGCAATGATATCTCATTGTGGTTTCTATTTGTGTTTTCTTGATAGCTAACAATATTGAATGTCTTTATGTGCTTGATATCTATTTTTATATCTTCTTTGGATAAATGTCTATTCATGTTATTTGTTCATTTTGTAATTGAGTTGCCTTTTTGTTTTTAATTATAGGGATTCTTTATGTATTTTGGATATTAGTTTTATCAGATATATTAATTGAGAATATTTTCTCACAGAGTAGAATTTTTTTTACTTTCTTGATACTGTCCTATAATGAATATTTTTTAATTATGAGGAAGTATAATTTATTATTTTTCTTTTGTTGTTTATGCTTTTGATATTTTATCTATGAAACCACTGTCAAATCCAAAGTTATGAAGTAATATCCCTATATTTTCTTCAAATAATTTTATAGTATTAGTTTTTATACTTAGGTCTTAGATCCTTTATAAGAAAATTGTTGAATATAGTGTAGGCAATGGTCAAAAGTCATTTTACATGTCAATATCCACTTATCCTGCACCTTTATGTTGAAGAGACTATTATTTTTCCATAGAATAATCCTTATGCTCTTGTCAAAAGTCAATGGACCACTGATCTATGTGTCTATTTTTATGCCAGTAACATGCTATTTTGATCACTATAGCTTTGTATAGAAAGCCCAGAAATAAATTCACACATCTACAGCCAACTGATATTGGCAAAGGTGTCAAGGGCACACAATGAGGAAAACACAACTCCTTCAATAAATGGTGTTAGGAAAAGTGGATATACATACATAGAAGAATTGTATTAGTCCATTTCCACACTGCTATAATGAACTACCTGAGACTGGATAATTTATTAAAAAAAAAAAAAGAAATAAAATGACGTTTAATTGACTCACAGTTCTGTATAGCTGGGGAGGCCTCAGTAAACTTACAATCACAGCAGAACGTGAAGGAAAAGCAGGCACCTCCTTCACAAGGCAGGAGAGAGAGAGTGAGGGGTGAACTGCCAGACACTTTTAAAACATCAGATCTCGTGAGAACTCAAGCATTATTACGAGAACAGCATGGAGGAAGCTGCCCCCATAATCCAATCTCCTCCTACCAGGTCCCTCCCTTTACATATGGGGATTACAACTTGAGATGAGGTTTGGGTGGTGACACAGAGCCAAATCATATTAAGAATAAAATTAGAACCTTATCTCCTATCGTATAAAAGTAAATCAAAATGGATAAAAGCCTTAAACTTAAGACTCAAAACTACAAAACTACTAGAAGGAAATATGGAAGTAATTTCCATAACACTGATCTAGGCAAGCATCTTTTGTATGAAACCGAAGTACATAGGCAACAAAAGAAAATATAGACAAACAGGATTAGAAAAACTAAAAAGCTTCTGCACAGCAAACAACCCACAGAGCAAAGAGAAAACCTACAGAATAGAAGAATATATTTGACAACTGCACACCTTATAAGGGGCTAATATCCAAATATATAGGAAACTCAAAAAACCCAACAACAACAAAATAATGACCTCATTTAAAAATGGACCAAAAACCTGAATAGACATTTCTCAAGACATTCAAATGGCCAACAAATACAAAAAAAAATGCTCAGTATCACTAATCATTAGAAAAATGCAAATAAAAACTTCAATGAGATGTCACCTCGCTCAAGTACAAATGACTGTTACGTGAAAATCAAAAGATACTCAATGTCAATAAGAATGTGGAGAAAAGCAAACACATACACTGCTGGTGGGAATGTAAATTAGTAAATGTAAAACTCTTATGAAAAACAGTATGGAGGTTCCCTCATAATGAGAGGTGAAGCTGGCTGGGCTTCTGGGTAGGGTGGGGACTTGGAGAACTTTTCTGTCTAGCTAAAGGTTTGAAAACACACCAGTCAGGGCTCTGTAAAAAGGTACCAACCAGAGCTCTGTGTCTAGCTAAAGGTTTGTAAATGCACCAGTCTGCCCTCTGTAAAAACGGACCAATCAGCACTCTGTAAAATGGACCAGAGAGTGCTCTGTAAAAAGGACCAATCAGCAGGATGTAGGTGGGGCCAAAAAGGGAATGAAAGCTGACCACCCCAGCCAGCAGTGGCAACACGCTTGGGTCCTCTTCCATGCTGTGTTCTTTGCTTAGTTCTTTGCTGTTCTCAATAAATCTTGCTGCTGCTCAGTCTTTGGGTCTGCACTACCTTTATGAGCTGTAACACTCACCACAGGGTCTGCAGCTTCATTCCTGAAGTCAGTGAGACCACAAACTCACCAGGAGGAACAAACAACTGTGCTCGCGCCATCTTTTAAGAGCTGTAACACTCACTGCTAAGGTCTGTGGGCTGACTCCTAAAGTCAGCAAGACCACGAACCCACCGGAAGGAAGAAACTCTGGACACATCTGAACATCTGAAGGAACAAACTCTGGGCACACCATCTTTAAGAACTGTAACACTCACCACGAGGGTCTGCAGCTTCATTCTTGAACTCAGTGAGACCAAGAACCCACTGGAAGGAACCAATTCCAGACACAATGAGCTACCAGTAGAACTACCATATGATCCAGTGATACCACTACTGGCTATATTTCCAAAGGAAATGAAATCAGTATATTGAAGAGATATCTGCGCTCCTACATATATTGCAACACTATTCCCCACAACTAAAATAGGGAATCAACCTAAAAATCGATCAGTGGATGAACGGATAAAGAAAGTATGGTAAGTATGTACAATGAAATACTATTCAGCTATTAAAAAACGAAATCCTGTTGTTCATAACAACATGGATGAACTTGGAGGACATTAAGTAAAATAAGCCAGGCACAGAAAGATATCACTCATATGTAGAATCTAAAAGGTTTTTATCATGAAAGTACAGAGTAAAATAGTAGTTAACAGAAAATGGGGAGAGTCAGGGAAAGAGGTGACTATGGTGAGAAATTATTAAATAGGCACAAAGCTACAGTTAGGAGAAATAAGTTCTAGGTATCTATTGCCTAGTAGGTTAAAGAGAGTTAACAATAATGTATTGTACATTTCAAAATACCTAGAAGAGGGGTTTTTAGATGTTCTTATGGCAAAGAAATGATAACTCTTTAAGGTGATGGATATGCTAATTACCTTGACTTTGTGAATACAGGATTTATATATGTATCAAAATGTCACGTAGTAGTCCACAAATATTTATGGTTATGTGTCATTCATAACTTTTTTAAAAAGAAAAAATCATTTGACCCTAGATTGCTAAATTTATTTCTGCACTTTTATGCTAGTACCATACTCTTGATTACTCTAGCTTTAAAGTAATCCTTAAAATTGAAAAATGTTAGTTGTCTATACTCTTTCAAGATAGTTTTCAGAATTCTGGGTCATAGCTGTTGTAGAACTAAATTACATTTATATATATTTTAAATTTTAGAAGATAAAAATAAAAAGTAATTATTCTTCAGGAAAAAATATAAAATATATATATATATATGTATTTTTTTCCTTTGGTACGTATTTCTTACAGTGGAGTTAAAGGATCATTTGTGTGCACACTTTTCTATTCCTCTGTGTAGGATTTAAAGAAAACTTGGGTTTTTGTCTTTGGTTCTGTTTGTATGCCGGATTATGTTTATTGATTTGCATATGTTGAACCAGCCTTGCATCCCAGGGATGAAGCCCACTTGATCATGGTGGATAAGCTTTTTGATGTGCAGCTGGATTTGGTTTGCCAGTATTTTATTGAGGATTTTTGCATCTGTGTTCATCAGGGATATTGGTCTAAAATTCTCTTTTTTTGTTGTGTCTCTGCCAGGTTTTAGTATCAGGATGATGCTGGCCTCATAAAATGAGTTAGGGAGGATTCCCTCTTTTTCTGTTGATGGGAAAAGTTTCAGAAGGAATGGTACCAGCTCCTCCTTGTACTTCTGGTAGAATTTGGCTGTAAATCCGTATGGTCCTGTTCATCTTTTGATTGGTAGGCAATTAATTATTGCCTCAACTTCAGAGCCTGCTATTGGTCTATTCAGGGATTCAGCTTCTTCCTGGTTTAGTCTTGGGAGGGTGTGCGTGTCCAGGAATTTATCCATTTCTTCTACATTTTCTAGTTTATTTGCGTAGAGGCGTTTATAGTATTCTCTGATGGTAGTTTGTATTTCTGTGGGATGGGTGGTGATATCCCCTTGATCACTTTTTATTGTGTCTATTTGATTCTTCTTTATTAGTCTTGCTAGTGGTCTATTTTGTTGATTTTTTCAAAAAATCAGCTCCCAGATGCATTGATTTTTTGAAGGGTTTTTGTGTCTCTGTCTCCTTCATTTCTCATCTGATCTTAGTTATTTCTTGCCTTCTGCAGGCTTTTGAATGTGTTTGCTCTTGCTTCTCTAGTTCTTTTAATTGTGATGTTAGGGTGTCAATTTTAGATCTTTCCTGCTTTCTCTCGTGGGTATTCAGTGCTATAAATTTCCCCTGCACACTGCTTTAAATGTGTCCCAGAGATTCCGGTATGTTGTATCTTTGTTCTCATTGGTTTCAAAGAACATCTTTATTTCTGCCTTCATTTTGTTATGTACCCAGTAGTCATTCAGGAGCAGGTTGTTCAGTTTCCATGTAGTCAAGCAGTTCTGAGTGAGTTTCTTAATCCTGAGTTCTAGTTTGCTTGCACTGTGGTCTGAGGGACAGTTTGTTATAATTTCTGTTATTTTACATTTGCTGAGGATTGCTTTACTTCCAACTATGTGGTCAATTTTGGAATAAGTGTGATGTGGTGCTGAGAAGAATATACATTCTGTTGATTTGGGATGGAGAGTTCTGTAGATGTCTATTAGGTCCACTTGGTGCAGAGCTCAGTTCAATTACTGGATATCCTTTTTAACTTTGTGTCTCGTTGATCTGTCTAATGTTGACAGTGGGGTATTAAAGCCTCCCACTATTATTGTGTGGCAGTCTAAGTCTCTTTGTAGGTCTCCAAGGACAAAGGTGGAGGCATCATGCTACCTGACTTCAAACTATACTACAAGGCTACAGTAACCAAAACAACATGATACTGGTAACAAAACAGAGATATAGACCAATGGAACAGAACAGAGCCCTCAGAAATAATACCACACATCTACAACAATCTCATCTTTGACAAAACTGACAAAAACAAGAAATGGGGAAAGGATTCCCTATTTAATAAATGGTGCTGGGAAAACTGACTAGCCGTATGTAGAAGGCTGAAACTGGATCCCTTCCCTACACCTTATACAAAAATTAACTCAAGATGGATTAAAGACATAAATGTTAGACCTAAACCATAAAAACCCTAGAAGTGAACCTAGGCAATACCATTCAGGAAATAGGCATTGGGAAGGACTTCATGTTTAAAACAGCAAAAGCAATGGCAACAAAGCCAAAATTGACAAATGGGATCTAATTAAACTAAAGAGCTTCTGCACAACAAAATAAACTACCCTCAGAGTGAACAGGCAACCTACAGAATGGGAGAAAATTTTTGCAATCTACTCATCTGACAAAGGGCTAATATCCGGAATCTACACACAACTCAAACAAATTTACAAGAAAAAAGCAAACAACCCCATCAAAAAGTGGGCAAAGGATATGAATAGACATTTCTCAAAAGAAGACATTTATGCAGCCAAGAGACACATGAAAAAATGCTCTTCATCACTGGCCATCAGAGAAATGCAAATCAAAACCACAATGAGATACCATCTCACGCCAGTTAGAATGGCGATCATTAAAAAGTCAGGAAACAACAGGTGCTGGAGAGGATGTGGAGAAATAGGAACACTTTTACACTGTTGGTGGGATTGTAAACTAGTTCACCATTGTAGAAGATGGTGAGGCTATTCTGCAAGGATCTAGAACTAGAAGTACCATATGACCCAGCCATCCCATTACTGGGTATATACCCAAAGGACTATAAATCATGCTGCTATAAAGACACATGCACACTTATGTTTGTTGTGGCAATATTCACAATAGCAAAGACTTGGAATCAACCCAAATGTCCATCAGTGACAGACTGGATTAAGAAAATGTGGCACATATACACCATGGAATACTATGCAGCCATAAAAAGGAATGAGTTCGTGTCCTTTCCATGCATGCAGCTGGAAACCATCATTCTCAGCAAAGTATCGCAAGAACAGAAAACCAAACACCGCATGTTCTCACTCATAGGTGGGAATTGAACAATGAGATCACTTGGACACAGGAAGGGGAACATCACACACCGGGTCCTATTGTGGGGAAGGGGTAGGGGGGAGAGATAGCATTAGGAGATATATCTAATGTAAACGATGAGTTAATGGGTGCAGCACACTGACATGGCACATGTATACATACATATATAACAAACCTGCACATTGTGCACATGTACCCTAGAACTTAATGTATAATAAAAAAAGAAAGTCAGAACCCTCTAATCCCCCCCACCAAAAAACAACAACAACAAAAACAACAACAAAAAGTAGAAACAAGATGGTATTCAAAAAATAAAAATAAAAAAAATAAAGAAAACTTGGGTACAGGAGAATTATTTATCAAAGGTATTTTCTCATGAAAATTCAAGTTAACTCTATCTTTTCTGGGCTTCTTCCACTCACCAAAAATAGAAATTTTACTCTATAATTCACATCATCAGTTACTGTCTAAAAGTCCCAACTACTTTAATAACACGTTCAGTCAGAAGAAAGGAGATAATAACTGGCTTTTCTAATCTTCTCTCCATTAGGTTAAGAGATACTGCACCACATTTTACTGGGCAATGTAATAGGTGGAAGCTTCTTTAAGCTTCAGGGCTCAAGACTGTGACAGGTAGATATCTAAATTTAATGTTTTACTTTACAAACCATCATTAATTAATACTTATCAAGTACCAACTAAGATACCGATGGAAGAGCTAAATTACAGACTATGGCTTTAATTTTTTCATTCTTCAAATAAGAAAATGAACAAACAATTATAGTACATATACAAGTGTCATGGAGATTTGCAGAAAGTAATCTGGGGCAGACATGAGGGTAGCTACTCAATTAACGCTTGGTGAAAACAACATAGGAAAGTCCGCTGAAGGATGTAGCTCCTGAGCCAATTACCATGACATATAACGATGCCTCAGGTAAAATTTAAGAAAGTAGGAAGTGGAGAAGAAACAACAGATGCAGTGACATCAACTCCAGAGCCAACAGTAAACTAGAGATCAACAAAGAATTCAACATACCCTGAAGATGAGGCACAGGACAGGGAATGAAGAGACATGCTATTGATGATGGAAAAGGCTGCTTCATTTGTGTTAGCTCTGAAAATATTCAATGTTTATATGCTATATCTATGACAATATGGCCTAGTAATGTAGTGCATGTTGCTGGAGAGTATTAAAACTGTCTCACTAAGGTCAAATTCTAGCCCTACCACTTTCTTGATATGTGACATTAGACAGGTTCTTTTATAATTTGGGGCCTCAATTCTTCATCTTCATTCCATTCTAAAATGGAATAATAATTACACCAGTATCACCAGGCTCTTCTGAGGATTACATGAAAAAGTAAAAAAGTAATGTGCTATGTTACACAGAGCAATCACTCTCTCTCTATATATAATTTTAGTATATTATTACTGCTATTATTTTCCAGCAGTAGTACACAAAGCACATGTTTAGTAGAGTTAATAATGTATAACATCTAGAAAACTTTAAGTTTTTCATAATTATTTAGGTTTCAGGATATTGTTTAGTAGAGTTAATGATATGTAACATCTAGAAAACTTAAGTTTTTCATGATTATTTAGGTTTCAGGAGATGGATAACAGAATGGTTTCATCCACATTCCTGGGTTAAAGTAAATACGGTGATTAACCAAATGTATATTGACCCTGCAAATTTTTCAGAAGTGATCTAAAAAGTACAGCCAAAAATGTCCTTTTAAGCTTAAATGGAGTCTAAGGAAAGACATTTAAAGAAACAAAAATCAAAAGAATATGTGACAAATCATAATTTAGCAACATATACCTAACGTAGATGACAGAAAAATCCCAGTGGACAATGGATGTGATATACGTAAGAATAAATTTATTCAACTTTTACTCAGACTCTGTCTGCCACACATGAATATCATTTTTTTTGCTTTTCATTTGCATATAAAAGTAGAATAGAATTCCAGAGAAGAGATATTTCAGTTTTCACAAAGACAAGTCTTTGGAAATAATGAAATCCCAATGATCAAACTAAATGTCTCATGTCCACCCACAGACACCCAGTGATTTCACATTAACATATAGCATTACACAGAATCTTATTCAGTAACTTAGACTTTTAACTCCACATGAAATTTGTCAGTATGATACTTACGTCAATAATTTCTAGGTAGTGTAATGGATGGGTCAATTTCTAAATAAAAAATGTAATCTCAAAAATTCTCCAATATGTATAAAATATCCTAACTAGTTAATACAAGGTGCACAAGGTAAATTAACTACTGAAATTCACGCTCTCATGAAAGTATGTTAAATTACAGGGGAATTATTGATCTGAGATGTAGAATTCTTTTCTAAGAGGACTATAATTAAGCATTTTCCAACTTCGTCCCTTTTCAGCAAAGAGTTGGAAAGATTATCCTCGTTGTTATCAGTCATCTTTAGAAGATCAAAGTGGTAGAAACAAGTGCAATTCAGCTACATTCAGGAGCCAAATCTTAAAATATTTATTTTAATAAATCTTTTCATCAATTTTAGTAGTATCAAGTCTAGACATACATATCTCTAAAAACTGGATCAACAATCTATATTTAGAGTACTATCTTTTCTATTCTATATTTAGAACACTATCTTTTCTAGATGGTGATGTGTATATATCAACACATATTGACATTTTTCTGTAGCCAATTATAATATATTCTAGTTATTATAACCACCACACATTACAAATAATTTTGTGATATTGTAGAATTTCTGAGAAATATGTTAAATTATTATGTAGGCTAAAAACTCTCCACTTATTTGGAAGTTTTTTTAATGATAATGTCATCATATCAGTAGGAATATATTTATTTGTGAGCTTCATTTGGGAGAAAGGTAGAAATATGTCATTCTCACTGATACATTACTAAAACTCCCAGGTAATCTCAAAATCACAAATTTTCTTGTGACCATCTAAGAGTTTTATTGCAAGGCAAGCAACGACCCAAAAAATGTAAGAAGAGAAAGGTACCTCCAAGGAAAGACAGAAACTTAAAACTAGAAACATTCTAGAAGAAAATATATAAAAATATTGCTGTGATCTTGTCTTAAAATTTTTTTAGATATAGTACCAAAATCATGAACCATAAAATTGAATGTGAAAAAACTGTTAAACTTTAAGATTGTTAGGGATGCTCTGATTCTTGAAGAAAACTGAAAAGAAAATAAAAAGTCCAGCTGATCCCTTAAAAAAGAATAATTGAAAAATCACATATAAGACAAAGGACTTGTATGTAGAATAGGTAGGCAAATCTCAAAACTCAATAATAAAGCAAAAGCCCAATTGTAATAAATGGGAAAAATATTCCAACAAAGACATCTATCATCTAAAACATATACAGATGCCACATAAACATATGAAATCACTATTAGATATAGGGAAAATGCAAATTAAAACTACAGTGCATTGCCACTAAGTGCCCTTTTAAAATGTCAATAATAACAATTCTGCAAAGGCCAAGTATTAACAGGAATGTGTAGCAACAAGGATTCTTATACATCTATTGCAAAATGGCAATCATTTTGGTAATGCAAAATGATATAATTTGAAAAACATTTTTTCAGTTTCTTGAAAATTAAACACCCCCTATGTGACCCAGCAGTCTGTATCCTAGGTATTTGTTCGATTAATATGAAAACCATGTCCATAAAAAACTTTTCTGTAAATGTTTATAGCGGCTTTATTTGTAAGTGCCTAAAGATGCAAAAAGAAATGTTCTCTAGTTGGTGAATTGAATAGGAAACTCTTTATAGTCAATCCATGCAGTGCGTTGTTATTCGCCTATGAAAGGGAACAAGAGTACTGATAAATGCAAGATGAATGAATCTCAAAATGCACTATACTAACTGAATGTAGGCAGTCTCAAAAGCTATCTACTATATAATTCTGCTTACATGATATTCTGGACATGGTATTGTCACTTGCCATATATATTAAAGTAATGGTATATCAATGTCAATACAGAGTATAATTTACACTCAAGAATCTGTCCATAATCATTCCTTTTCAAAATAATCTGTAGATTAATTTCATATAGTAAGAAATTTTAAAATATTAGTTAAGGAGTTAGGCTCTATTTTCTAGTTTTTATGGAGTAAGTAGTGCAGGATTTAACCATCTGCTGTAAAATAAACTATAACTGAGGGTAACATACATTTTTGGTCATGGACAACAAAAAGCACAAAATGTGATATATGAAAAATGAAAACTAATGGGGTGAATTCCACTTTTATTAAGGTTTTCTGCCTGAGGTACTTTCCAAATGACAGAGTAAGAATGTGAAGGCCAAACAGAGCAACCAATACACAGAATGGAAGAGAATCTGGTGTTGCTGAGGTGGCTGGAATTTGGAGTGCGGCCGGTAAGGTACTGCACAGGAGGGAACTACACAGAGAAAGAGCCATGCAATTCTGCATAACTCTCCAATTAGGTCTGTAGCCAAAGATAAAACAGCACATGCACAGGACCAGTGCTCTGCAAACGCTGTCAGAGAACAGCTACTGGGGAACTATGAGGTACAGTTAGATGCTGCTGGTAGTTTAAGTTCAGACCAGAAGGTGGAGAGAGACTCCACTGGACACTCAGAGTTCAGAATTGAGACCACAGAAAAGCCAAACATGAAGTCTAGGGTTACACTTCTTGTAGGCTTGGCCTAAATAAGCTTCAATCTAAGACTCAAGAAGATTTGATCTGGCAGGAGATTAATGTCCTCCCCAAACTAAAGCCAACACTCTTTAAGCAAGGCAATAAAATCCTGACTCTTAACATCACAGTATTCTGAATGTATGGAAAACAATAAAAACTACTAGACATGCAGAGAAGCAGCAATCCATGATCCATACCCAGGACAAAAGCTGAGAGTTGCCAGCGTATAGTACAAGAAATATTGAGGAAAGTTCTTTAGTCCAAAGAGAAATAGACGGAAGTTTGGATTTACATGAAGGATTAAAGTATGTCAGATTTAGTAAATATTTGAATGAATACTTATCATATTTTACATTTGTTGGTTTTAAGAGCTATTAGTTTCTTAAAACAAAAGCAATAGAATTTGTGGGTTTAATCAACATAAGAAAGAAAATGTATGCAATAATATATGAAGTTTAGAAAGGGGTAAAACTATACTATTGGAAGGTTTTTACAATACATACAGACCCATACAATGTTAATTCAAGGTAGACTAGGGTACATTAAAGCTGCATATTCTAATTCCTGGAGAAATCAAATTAATATAGCTAAAAACCTAAAAGAGGAAATAGATTAGGTCACTAAAGCTACTTACTTAATTTAAAGTAATAAAAGGGGGTCAAACAAATAAAAAAACTAGACAAATTTAAAAATATGTATCAAAACAAAAGATATAAGCCCAAGCGTATCATTAATTACATACTTATAAACAGATAAAATAAATTACAAAGGAAAATACAAAATATTTTCAACTGAATTTTTTTTTTTTGAGACAGATTTTCTCTCTTGTTGCCCAACATGGAGGGCAATGGCCTGATCTTGGCTCACTGCAACCTCTGCCTCCTAGGTTCAAGCGATTCTCCTGCCTCAGCCTCCTGAGTAGCTGGGATTACAGACTCATACCACCACACCCAGATAATTTTTTGTATTTTTGGTAGAAACGGGGTTTCACCATGTTAGCTAGGTATTCTCAAACTCCTTACCTCAGGTGATCCGCCCACCTCAACCTCCGAAAGTGCTGGGATTACAGGCGTGAGCCACCGCAGTTGGCTCTGAATAATTTTTTTAAAAAAATCTTATAATTTGAGGATATAGAGAAAGCCAAAAATTGAGAGAAATATAGATCTTAAAATTGTATTCAATAGAGAAAAAAAGATTTATAAACAATAACGTTTTCTAAGAAGATAGTAAAAAAGGGAGTAAATTAAATTGCAAGATAAATATTATAGAAATAAATAATTAAAATAAGTTCCTGAAAGATAAAATTAAAAAATAGAGGAAAGTGTCAAAAACAGAAGTATCTTATTTGAATTATCAATAAAATTGATAAAAAATCCTACAGAAAGTAACACAGAAGAAAAAAGAGAAAACCAAAATTATCCCTTTCTAGAATAAAAGCAGAGACAATAATATAGATCAAATTAAATAAATAATAGGAGATATTATAAAGACTTTCATGTACATAAACGAATCAAATTAGGTGAAATGGAAAAATTCCTTGAAAAATAAAAAATATCAAAAGTGACATAAGAAGAAATAGAACATCTAAGTAGCTATATCTGACCCATTTAAATAGCTATATCTGAGAAGAATGCTCAGGTGATAATTTAAAACCTTATCAATAATGAAAAGTATAAGGACAAGTGGGTTTGTTGGGAAATTATTTCAAACTTTTAGACCAACTCTTTGAGAAAAAAAAAAACAAAACACAAGACTTTGCCACTCATTTCAGGAGGGAGAGTGAACGATGATAATACAACTACATAAAAGTCTTACAATAAAATGAAGTTACAAAATATTCTTACCAAATATTAACAATACAATCTTAGTAATAAAAATTTATCATGATCAAGGGGGATTTATCCCAGGAATGTAGGATGATTTAAACATTTATTGTGAATTAATATAATTTATAATATTACAGATGAGAAAATGAGGAAACAAAAAGATTATTTTAATAGATATGGAAAGATAATTTGACAAAATTTAAAACACATTCATAATTACTTTCAGTTCACTAGTTATATAAGGAAGTTTCTTCACAGTGATACATTCTTATGAAAATTGTACTGTAGATATGAATATCATACTGAATAGAAAAGACTAAAATTTCTTTTTAGATTGGAAGTAAGATAAAGGTATCTTCTCTTGTCATTCCTATTCAATATTGTAGTCAGGCCTTACCCAGCATGAATAAAGAAGAAAAAAATACATAATACTAAGATTGAAAAAACGATTTCATTTGTAGACAACATAATTTACAGAAAATTTTTTACATAATCTCCAACAGTACAATTAGAAACAAAAGTGAACTCAACAGTGCTATAGAATATACCATCAGAATGCCAAAGTCAATTATATTTCTATATATTGGTAACTAAAAATGAGAAAGAATATTTTAAGTTAATACCATTTATTATTATATGAAAAAATTTAAATACTCAGAACAAATTTCAAAAAATGTATGCAGGATCTGTTGATCAAAAATTATAAAATATATCTGAAAGAAATTAATGAAGCCTAATTACATGCATAAATATGTCAATGTATTGGATGACAAAATACTGTTACAAATGTTAATGTTCCCATGAACTGACCAATGGAGTCAATGGAATCGTGATCAAATTCTAACTGGTGTGTGTGGGTGTGTGTGTTTCTGTAGAAATCAACATTTTAAAATGGAACTAAAAAGAACCTAGAATAGTTCAAACAATCTTGAAAAAATATTTGGATCTCTTATACTACTTGATTTCAATATCAACTGTAAAACTTGATTTAAGGATTTACAACTATCAAGAGAGAATTATATTGTTTAAGGAAAGACATATAGGTCAATCGAACGGAATCCAGAAAAAGACTCCAACTTGTAAGATAAGTCGATTTTCAACAAAGTGGCCAAAACAATCCAATGGATAAAGAAAAGTCTTTTAAACAAATGGAGGAGAGTATAGAAAAATACATGTCAATCACCCTGAAACCATGCACATTAACTAATTTGAAATGGTTCATAGGCCTCTACATAAAAGATACAGCTATAAAGCTTCTAGGAGAAAACACGGTAGAAAATATTTACAAAGATTTCTCAGAACACAGAAAGCACTGTCTATACAAGTTATAAATGAAATTGGACTTTATTAAAACCTCTGCTCAAAAACAAACATTATTAAGTAAATGAATAGACATAATGTAGACTCATTACATATATTTACAACATATATATCTGAGAAAGGATTTGTATCAAGAATATGTTAATGATTCTTACAAATTACAGTAGGAAAGACACAAAATCCAATAATAATGAACAAAATTTAAAAATGCAATTAAGAAGAAAAGATATATAAATGGCCAGTAAGCATATAAAAGAGTGCTGAACATCATTTGCCATCAGGGAAATGTGAATATCTCTGAAAACCACAAAGCAATCTCACACATACTTATTTAAAAGGCTAAAGAGACAAATAATACTAAGTGTTGGCAAGGTTGTAGAGCCATGGGATCTCTTTATACACTACTAGTAGTATTTTAAAAAAATACAACCACTTAAAAAAACTGATCATTTCTTATAAAGTTAAAACTGTGCCTACTCTATGACCAACAAATTTATCTCCTATGTATTCACCCAAGTGTATTGAATTTATATGTCTGAAGAAAGGCTTGTAAAATAATATAGTATCTTTATTTATTAATACATTTTGATATATTCTTACAATAAAATGCTCATCAATAATAAGCAATGCATTGCTGAATGATCAAACATGGATAATAAAATAATTTTTTTTAAGATTAAAAAGCACAAGAATATACACTATGACTGCATTTTTACAATGGCCAAGAGTAGGCAAAATTGACCTATGGTTTTGGAAGTCTAAAGTGTTTGAATAGTGATTGCTTGGGATTGCTATTGGCAGGGTGAGACTTGGCCGAAATGGGCTTTAGGAAATAGCAACATTTTGATTGTAATGTGAATTAAAAGAATGTATACTTACCAACTACATTTCAAAGTTGTATATTTCACTGTACATATATATACATTTTAATTAAAAAAGAACAAAATTCTACAGCTAAATACAGGAAGGAAGGAAGGGAGGAAGGAAGGAAGGAAGGAAGGAAGGAAGGAAGGAAGGAAGGAAGGAAGGAAGGAAGGCAGGCAGGCAGGCAGGCAGGCATAAAGGGAAGGATAAAGGGAGGGAAGGAGGAAGGAAAGAACAAAGAAAGAGAGACAGTGAGGAAGAAATGGGGGGAGAAAGGGAGGAAGAGAGGGAGGGAGGAAGGGAATGAGGAAGGGAAGAAGTAATTTAGGTAAGCAAAGAGAAAAATAAAGCTTGGGTTCTGAAGTCAATACAGTATAGTTCATATTCCCAGGTATGCTACTTACTGTATGATCTTGGCCACGTTACTAAGGCCATCTTTTTTTTTTTTAATTTTGTTGCCTAAAAATAACTTTTTAATAGTATTTGTTATGAAGATTAAATAGCATGACATAGGTATGGAAAGGTTTTAAACTTGGGAGTGCCTCACAGTAAGTAATCACTGGGTGGAAGTTATGAGAACGGTGATTGTATGAGATTGTATGAGAATATAATGTGGTTTAATTTTGCATTTCCCTGATGATTAGTGATCATTTTTAAAATTTATCTCTTAGTCATACGTATGTCTTCTTTTGAGAAATTTCTATTCACGTCCTTTGCCCGTTTTCTAATCAGGCTATTTGTTTCCTTGCTATTGAGTTGTGTGAGTTCCTTATATATTCTGGACATTAACCTCTTACCAGATGAATCTTAAAGGTGGCTAAATAAGAGCAGATTTAGAAGATAATGTTCAAGACGGAGGTAGTGAAGATGCAGCCAGCCTCCAACCAGAAAAGATACAGTCAGCAAGCTTGTATATGTAAGATTCCACACCCCCACTTATGATGTGAGAATCGACTTAGAAATACAAGAAAATCATCATCGTCATCATCATCATCATCATCATCCCTATCTTCTCATCCTTGTCATCCATTTATTAGACGCCTCATATGTGCTCGGTCAATGTATCTAGTTTAACTAGTATTAACACAACTTCGTTGTTGAGTTTTACATATCTGATTCCCCATTTTATGTATTATTTAAGCTAAGAGTCTATATCTGTCTTTCTTTATAGACTCTCCTCTTCTGCATGGAGGTGATCCATGTTTTCTGATAAAAGTATAGGATTATGGGAGTTTTAATACAATTTCAACCTCGGTAGGGATTCAAATCACACACACACACACATACAAACACAAAAACAATTGTTGAAAAGCCTAACCCCTTTACTGGAGTTAATTATAACATGCTACCTGTTTTACACTCAGATTCACCCTCGTCTTATTTTGCTGTTTTATAGATTACACCACTCCAAATTTCATTGCAGTCTTTTACAAAGAGAACAAAATTTCAACCTTACAAATTGACTTCATATGAAATCTAGGGTGACAGATATTTCTCAGTCTTTAATGGTTTCTCTAATAGAATAACTTTACTTGCCATCAGTTTATTTTATTTAAAACCCCTATTCACTCAAGGTAATATTTATGGCCCAAACCCATTTGACAAAAGGTAGAAAAAGTGAAAAGACAGTGAGAAGAATAACTTGCAAGTTTATGGAAACTCGAAACTGACTTTAATTTTTACTTAGCATGCTGTATTTCACACATAGTTTTAAAGTTATGATTTTATAGTATTGCGTTATTATCTATCTCTTTTAGAAAATGGGTATTTTTAAACTCAAAGCATCAAGAAAATATTTTCAGATGAAAAAGATAATTTGTAGCTGTTTGAACATTTTCAAATCCTCTTTTCCAAGGATGCCTTTCATTTACAGTTCATTGATGTTTTCCCCCAATTGTTTAGAAATATCTGTCAACTTTTTTACACTGATTTACAAAGAATACTTTTTCACATGCGTTGTGACCTAAAAAGTCTTCTCTTTCTCTAAGATTACAACTTAAAGGTGCATGCATCACTGTAATTGAATCAAAATGTGGGGGATGAACCTTTTATGCTATATTAATTTTTTTATTCAAATACACCTCTTGGAAACCATCATTCTTAGCAAACTATCACAAGAACAGAAAACCAAACACCGCATGTTCTCAAACAATGAGATCACTTGGACTCGGGAAGGGGAACATCACATACCGGGGCCTATCATGGGGAGGGGGGAGGGGGGAGGGGGGAGGGATTGCATTGGGAGTTATAACTGATGTAAATGACGAGTTGATGGGTGCTGACGAGTTGATGGGTGTAGCACACCAACATGGCACAAGTATACATATGTAACAAACCTGCACGTTATGCACATGTACCCTAGAACTTAAAGTATAATAATAAAAAAAAATACACCTCTTAACAATCAAAAGACATTTTATAAAACTTTTCCCAAAAGGAAGACAAAATAATATACCTTTTAACATGAAATTTAAACATTTCTGCAAAAACACTGGTTTGGATATTTGAAATTTTCTCTTGAATTGATTGAACACGGAATCTTGACTAATCCAGGTCACCCTTATATAGGTTTACTTTTTCTATTTATTAAATCAAGTGTATTTTACTGGCCCTGTGATTCTTTCAGAGAAACTTCTATCACAGACATAAATGAATCAATTTTATATTTATTTGTTTCATACTTTAATTTTCCTACTTCTCTGATGGTCATTTCTTAAAGCCATCTTCCTCCTCCCAGAACATCATTTCCAAGTTCTGACCTACACCCTCTCCGATTTCACTCAATTGCCATTTACTTAGAGAATTTTGACTCTCTCCCCATGTGGCTGGCTGGCTCCTTCATCTGCCCCTCTGGCTTTATGACTTACTGATATTTAATATTTCAAAGGCCTGCTGAATACTTCTATCAAAATGCCTCACTGGGATTCAAGCTTCATCTGTCCAAACTAACACTATATTTTATAAGGAAGTACAGTGAAACGCTGACCCTAAATTTTCTTCCACATATCTCATATTTATTCTCGACATTACTATCAAAATCCTATTCCTAAATACAACTCTGATGACAGCACTTAAATGCTCAGAAAAAGAGCTATTTCTCAGTAAGCAATATCTAAATTTTCTTTACAATTTCATTGAGAGAATTAACATGACCCCAAACTTCCTTTCCAGTCTCTGTCATATTCGTGCTTCTTACAATGAGCACTTGCTCAGGGCCTCCCTTGGTCTAGCATGCTGCTTCTTTCTGTGTGACTTACATTTTTTTTTTTTTTTTTTTTTTTTTTTTTGAGACGGAGTCTCTCTCTGTCTCCCAGGCTGGAGTGCAGTGGCACGATCTCAGCTCACTGCAAGCTCTGCCTCCCGGGTTCACGCCATTCTCCTGTCTCAGCTTCCCAAGTGGCTGGGACTACAGGCGCCCGCCACCGCGCCCAGCTAATTTTTTTGTATTTTTAGTGCAGACGGGGTTTCACCGTGTTAGCCAGGATGGTCTCGAACTCCTGAACTCGTAA
The DNA here is from genome assembly GCF_043159975.1 of Macaca nemestrina. Taxonomy (NCBI): domain Eukaryota; kingdom Metazoa; phylum Chordata; class Mammalia; order Primates; family Cercopithecidae; genus Macaca; species Macaca nemestrina. Next base: position 140,391,368 of record NC_092132.1, on the reverse strand, counting down.
TCCGCCCGCCTCGGCCTCCCAAAGTGCTGGGATTACAGGCGTGGGCCACAGCGCCCGGCCAGCTGTGACTGACATCTTACAAGACTCATGTCAAAGGCCATTAACCTCCTGATACACTGGATACCCATTTTTACCTGCGATAGTTGGTGAAATAAAATATCATAAATATAAAAGAAAATAAACCTATATTAAATTTCCAAACATGTCAGAAGCAGTTTCTACAGGGAATAATGCATCTCAACACAATCTTAAATTAACTAACAGAGAAAGCATAATAGGAAACATTACATAAGGGAAAATAGTTAACCTTAAATAAAAGTTACAAGAAATGAACATGAATTACATGCATTTATGAAATATGGGAAGTTAGGGTTACTTTAAAGATAAAATGTAACTTTTCACCAATCCCACAAAAATTAAATATCAAGATTATAAATTACATATATTACAAAGGACATGGATATCTTTAAAAACCTGTACTATACACACATACCGACACACAAGAGTTAGATGTTCATAGACCAGAAGTCCTAGGATAAACTCAAACTACTTGCAGAGAAAACCAAACATCGCTTCAGTAAACAATATGTCAGTGGATTCTTGCAAGTGCCAAACTAAAATTATTTGTCCAAAATATTACAGCCTAATGACTCTAAAAACTTCCAGCGAAGCCTAATTCTTCAGTGATGACATCCAGAAACACCAGTGTCTTATTGGTTTTTAGTGAAAATTATAGATAGCCTATTTCATTAAGTAGCAAAATATCTCTCCCTATATAGAGATATGAAAATATCAAATATCTATCTATATACATACGTATATTGATATATATCGTCACCCAGGCTGGAGTGAAGTGGCATAATCTCATCTCACTGTAGCCTCCATTCCCTGGAATCAGGCCATTCTCCTGTTTCAGCCTCCTGGGTAGCTAGGATTATAGGCACCCACCACCATACCCAGCTATATTATTTTTAGTAGAGATGGGGTTTCACCATGTTGACCAAGCTGGCCTCGAACTCCTGACCTCAAGTGATCCACCTGCCTTGGCCTCCCAAAGTGCTAGGATTGCAGGCGTGAGCCACCGCACCCGGCCAGTTTGCTATTTTTTAATAATGGCTTTACATTTGTGAAAAAAGGAATAATAACCTCATAAGGCCACCTATAAATGATTCAGCATTCCTATTTTCAAATGTAGCTCCCATTTGTAATTCCAGCACTCTGGGAGGCTGAGGCAGGAGGATCGCTTGAGCCCAGGATTTCGAGACCAGTCTAGGCAACATGGTAAATACCATCTAAACAAAAAATTAAAGAAAATTTTTAAACATTAAAAAAGCCAGGTGTGGTGGTGCACACCTGTAACACCATCACTTTGGGATGCTGAGGCAGAAGGATTGCTTGAGCCCATGAGTTTGAGACCAGCCTGGGCAATATAGTAAGCCTTTGTCTCTACAAAATGTACAAAAATTAGCCAGGCATTGTGGCACATGCCTGTTTACCCAGCTACTTAGGAGGCTGAGGTTGGAGGATCACTTCAGCCCAGGGGTCAAGGCTATAGTGAGTCATGATCATACCACTGCACTCCAGTCTGGGCAACAGAGAGTCTCTTAAGAGAATGAAAATAAAATGAAAGTATTTTTATAATAGAAAAAATAAAACAAATCTCTCTCAGGTTTATATAGCTTTACATGCCATAGCTACGGTAATGCATTATTCATGGAATTTATTTCACTTCCTGAAAAAGGGATCAAAGTATTTAGTCAATATTCTCTGTGGCTACATTTGAAAACTATAAGGCTATTTTAACTGCATACAATGAAAACTGAAATCATTCAATGGTAATTCCAGAAATAGCACATCCAGTTTCGCATTAATTATGGATATAATTGGTTACATTACAGCAGTAAGACATTGCCTGAAGTAGAAAATAAAAGAGAATCAAGTTTCAGAGGTCTGTAGACCTAGGAAAATTACGAATAAATGACAATTTGGGGAAGATAAGACTATGATTACATGAAAATCCTTAATATCAATTGAATCGAGTATCGATGTAAACAGCATACACAGTGCATTACAACAACATAGCCTAACTTACGGTGTTTTAATGTGTAAAGATGGTAGACAAAATAGATTTGGCACATATCTTATTTTACTGATATTCATTTTAATATAACATGAAGTCAAATGTTAAGTCTTTATAGGACAATCAATGTAACAACTAATCTACCAATATAATTCTCATAAGAACAAAAAAACATGAATTCAAAAGGATGAAAAATGGTTAGCATGACAGATGCCTTGTAATTAACATTAATGCCACAGAAATCACTTCTGATATGACTACAGCATGCAGTATTTCTAATACTTATATTGCTTATTTTAAAATTACGGGACGGCATCGATGTCCCTAAACCAGGACTTTTCAATAACCTCAATGAGGTTTTCTGTATCTTCAAAAGCCATCCAAAATTCTGTTGTAATCATGGAATAGCAAAAATCTAGAAATTTTATCTGATTTTGAATTTAAAAAATAAAATTAATCTTATTAAGTTTAACAAATGTTCACCCCTTTAAAAACAAATGTATACAATCATAGTTCAGTCTTTCAGAGAAAGCGTTATTAGTAAACTACAAAATAAAGAAGAGCTATAAAATTATTAAGACAAGAAATAATTATAGCCTTTGTGGTAGTTTGCAAATTTTTCCCATCGCTGTATTTCCCTTTGCAAAGTGATTTTACTATTCCTCCAGTCAGGAAGTTGAATCAATTTCTTATCACTTGAATCCGGATTCAACCTTGTAACTTGCATTGGTTTATTGGACATTACTAAACTTGCCCCTAAGCAGAGGATTGAGAAATATTTTCACTTTGGGACTTGCTCTCTGTTGCTGTAGGGCACCATTCTGCCATCACATGTTCAAGCTTGGAGTAACCTCCTACTGGATGAGAGACCACACGGAGTACCATTTCAATCATCATACCAACTTAGACACATATGTTAGGGTACTCTAGGTTATCCAACCCGAGGTCAGTCTGCGTAAACAAGGAAAACTGCCTATTGAACAAAGTTGAGAAAATGAATGCTTCTAAACGGTTTGAAGCTATTAAGTTTTGGGCAAAGGTTGTTTTTTTTTGTTTTGTTTTGTTTTGTTTGTTTTTGTTTTTGTTTGTTTTTTTGGTTTTTTTTCCCAGCAAAAGCTAACTGAATCCATCATTACATATAACTTTTAGAAAATTAAACTATTTTTTGTAACTGTCGTGACAACAAAAATAGTTTACAAATCTCACCATGATTAAACCAAAACATTAAATTCAATAACATTATAGATGGACATACAGTACTTAATCAAAAATAATATTTTATATACTTCCCATTAGAAGTTATGTAGCTGTCCATAATACTCATTAATTTTGAAATAACATATGAGATTAGGTGTTTGATTAACTATTTAGCCAATTTCACATTATTCCAAATAAAATACAAAGCACTAGGAAATATTGTAATTAATTTCTCTGCAAAATCATTTTACTAGATTGGATTACTTTCCAGTTTATCTCTTTGATAAACTCTGTTACCTGGCATGGGTAGGAGTATTTTGATTCTACTTCCCTGGTTTAATTTCTGACGACCAAAAGAAGACCGCCAACACTGGCAAAATATGGTAACTTGCATGAAACAAAACATGACAAGCTGACGGCAAACTGCAGATACACGAGGAAGGCAAAAATGACATTGTGTTATATAGAGACTGAATTAAGAAGAAAAAGTAGGTGTCATTGTTAATTTGCAGGCATCTGCATTATTTGTGGTCACTTTCTTTTGTCCTACTCCCTGACAAAATTAAAAATGTGGTAAACTGCAGCATTAGATTCAGTAAAACTTAGAAAAGGAATGGATGGAAAAGTAAAAGAAAAATAAACATGCATTAATACATCACTTTTTGTCCTCCACAAGTACTAGAGGATAAAAAGCAGAAAGAAAATGATACTTTATAACAACTTGTTTAAATAATTCACTTCAAATAGTTCTCAGCAAGAAATGAAATAGCAGACAGCCATTAATTATACCTAAGATAAACTGAAGGAGAATATTTGCACTAATTTGCATTTCAAGAAATAAGAAAAAGTTAGAGAAAATGAATTTAACAAATATTTTATCCAAAAAAAGAGCAAATACTGCTATAATAACTTTTACTTAAGTGATCTTTACAAGAGCATCTGTGGGAATAAAGTAGTGAATATCAGACACAGGAAAAAACAGGACATTTAATTGACTGTTCCTTTTATTGTTTACTTCCTTATTTTCTAGTCATTCAAATTTCAAAATTAATACTTTCGTAACTTGGTTCAAGACTAGACCATGTAATTCAGTTTCAGAGTGGTGCCAGGGTCAAAGAAACAGTTCAGCTGCACAAAGTGCATTTCAATAGTTCAAAACTTTTATTTGCATATCTGAAAAATGATGAAAAGAATATAAATTCGTAATTCCTTTCCTGTCCATATTCACTTTTCCAGGTCCTGGCAAATAACTACAGTACATTCCAGTTTTTCTCTCCCTCTTTCAACCCCTTTTCTTTCCTTAATAATGTAGGTTGACCTAACCTTTCTTTAGCAAAAAAAAGAAAGGACCTGTAACTGAGAAGAAAAGAGAACAAATCACAGGATTTTCTTTGGCCCTGAGGGACAGGGCACTAAAACTGCAGCCTTAAACAGGATCACACTTTGGTCCTATGATAGATACTTGGTATAACAATTTTGAAGACACAGAAATGTCTACATAAAATTTGTGATCTGTCTCATGTTTTGTTTTTTTATCTGATATAACTTTTATTAATAAAGTGGTGATATTCTTTCATCTTTTTAAATATAAAGATATACAAACATATAGATGAAAGGACGCTCTCATCGTGAAAGCAAGGGCAAAAAAAAAAAAAGACGATAGGCAAGATGGCAAGGGTGATTCAGCAATGTAGTAAAACAATTTTAAAGAGTAAGTTGTCTATGTTGCATTTCAAATTATTTGCATACCAAAGTTTAACTCTACAATTCCTTAAAACGGTAGTCAGTTCTGTGTGTACCTTTTAGGGGGTGAAGACATTAAGGAAATGACAGAGATCTATATTTGGGTGGATGCCATGACCAAGGAAAGAACTTTCATATGATTCGGGGAAAAGAGAAGAATTCAGCTGAGATAGGAAATTGTAGCTAGAGGTGACTTAAGTCCCCTGGAAATCCACAGAAATCTTATGGGCATAATTGGATCATCCACAGAATACAGAACAAGGATTGAAGCTAAATTTTTAAAATTTCTTGTTATTATTTGAAACAGGGTGTCCCTTTGTCACCCAGGCTAGAGTGCAGATCTTTGTTCACAGCAGCCTCAACTTCTAGGCTTAAGCCATCCTCCTGCCTCAGCCACGTGATAGCTGGGACTACACCACATGCCACCATTCCTGGCAATTTTTTTATTATTTTGTAGAGACAGGGTGTTGTCATGTTGCCCAAGCTGGTTTCAAACTCCTGGGCTCAAGTAATTCTCTCGCCTTGGCCTCCCAAAGTGATGGAATTACAGGTGTGAGTCAGGGCACCCAACCAATTTTTTAAGTTTCTAAAAAGGCAAGGTGACCAAAGGTAACCTATGGGTTCACTTGTAATAAAAATTGTGTTCTTAGCATCTGAATAAAATTTATGAAACCAAAACTATGTCAAATATATATTTTTCTTTCTTTCCTTAGTCCTTCATATTGCCAGAGTCTTGATATATCTTAGTAAATTAGGGATAAAGATTATTCATTTTGTCACAAATGTGCTATTTCAAAGCAAGTTCTTATTTATAGGAGACTACTTATTTATTCAAAGGAGATGTCAATTGCTGGGCAGATAGAACATTACAAGAAGAGATGATACCTAAATCTTTCAATTGTTTTATTAATGCAAACCAAAGGAAAATCAGAGGGAAAGTATGATGAAAGCTCATGGAAAGGTGAAATCATGACAATAAATGATAAACCTTATTGTCATGATGACAATAAATGATGAGCTTTTACAGTGAGGAGGAAATGTATAGTAAAAAAATGTGTATAGAGAACTATCTGCAGTATTTGTTACTGGATTTTCTTTTGATTAGTCTACTGAGTGTACGATGAGAAAGGCATAGAATGATCGAGAGATATTAGTCAAAGGCAGGGTTTTCAAGCTACAGTGCAGGGTACCAAGGGCATTGCAAACCCCTGCCATTAGAGAAGGAAGACCTCCTTGCCCCTGGGCTTTACCTTGCTTTTGTTTGTTTTTCTATGATTTTACTTAAGAAACAATGCCACATCTAAAGAAAATTATAAAACATCCATCCAGACAATAAAAGTACTCTTAATTTATAATAAATAAGAGGGATGGATTTTTAGTATGAAGATACCAAGTGTTTCTATTTTTAACAAATTATATATCTTTGTGCCTTGGTACCATGCCATTAATAAAATTTCTAACACATTCTTTCTCAAAAATATTAGAAACAGTGATGGTCTAATACATTAAACCTCCATAAACAAAAATAATGGGAAAGAATGAAGTGCTTTCTTCAGTAAATAAAATGTCTGTTTGATATTTCTAAAGAAATACATTTCTTAATTTGAAATTCAGTAGACTAACAAAGTGTAAGCTGATTGGCACTTTAGAGTTTCAGCACCTTGAGGATGAATTCCAAATTCTTTAGCTCTTGAACCCTGCATGCCTGAAGCCCTAAGCTGCTTTCCAAATTCATGTTTCTCTACTCCTTTATATCCTTATTCTCCAAATATTTTTTTTTTGCTCGCACATTCCATGAAATCCTTTTTAAAACTATGACATCTTGAATATTATAAAGCTGATATTTGAAATTTTTAATATCAACAGTATAATAGTTGCAAGGAATAAAATGTCTGATGCTGGTACAATATAAAGTGTAGATTTAAAATGCATTTTGTGAAATACTTCAAGGATATGGAGCTCTAGATTCAGCTTATCCTAATGATAGAACATGTCCTCCTTATCACCACCTCAATCATCAGTAAAACCGGCCTCTTTTTTTGTTTGTTTGTTTGGTTTTAGACAGAGTTTCACTCTTGTTGCCCAGGCTGGAGTGCAATGGTGTGATCTCGGCTCACTGCAACCTCTGACTCCTGGCTTCAAGCAATTCTCCTGCCTCAGCATCCAGAGTAGCTGGGATTACAGGAGAGTGCCACCACGCCCTAATTTTGTATTTTTAGTAGACATGGGGTTTACCATGTTGATCAGGCTGGTCTTGAACTCCTGATCTCAAGTGATCCACCTGCCTTGGCCTCCCAAAGTGCTGGGATTACAGGCGTGAACTACCACACCCGGCCTCGGCCTCAGTTTTATCAGAGAAATGTTTGCGTTGTTCAATTCAAATGATGTATTAGTGTTATCATAATTAAGTTTTTTTTAAAAAAAATAATGAGTCAGAGAGATTTTACCATGAATGTGTAGCATAGATGAATGTGAATGTTGCCCCTCAGTAGTTCATACCCAGCGTCTGGTACTGTTTTTTGAGCCGGAGTCTCCTTCTGTTACTCAGGCTGGAGTGCAATGGCCGACTTCGGCTCACTGCAACCTCTGCTTCCCGGGTTCAAGCGATTCTCCTGCCTCAGTCTCACTAGTGGCTGGGATTACAGGTGCACACCACCATGCCCAGCTAATTTTTGCATTTTTAGTAGAGACAAGGTTTCACCATGTTGGTCAGGTTGGTCTTGAATTCCTGACCTCAGGTGATCCACCCGCGATTCTGCTGCCTCAGCCTCCGAAGTAGCTGGGATTACAGGAGCCCGTCACCACGCCCAGCTTTTTTTTTTTTTTTTTTTTTTTTTTTTTTTTTGTATTTTTAGTAGAGACGGGGTTTCACCATGTTGGCCAGGATGGTTGCGATCTCTTGACCTCATGATCCGCCCACCTCAGCCTCCCAAAGTGCTGGGATTATAGGCGTGAGCCACCACGCCCGGCCTACGTTTTTAAAATAAGGGAAATGTGGTGGTAATAGAAAAGTTGGAAAAACCAGGAGTAGCAAGCTTCAGAGTCTCAGGGCAGATTAAATTTCAGAAAGGGTGACTTTGAAACTTGAGAATTTCAGATAAAATATCCATGTCTGTGTAAACCCTGGAAAATCTTGGAACACACTTCAGGGTGTGTTTGTCTGGGTTTGAGACTCTTGTTTTATATGATTTCTGAAATCAAACCAAACTGACCTAGTCACAGCTTCCTGGACAAATGATGCCTTTTATAAATGATTTTTTCTTTTCCTACAAATATCAAGTGATTTTGAATTCCAATCCAATCATTCTTCAAACCCCAATTCAAATTCTTCCATATACAAACATACATGGTTGATTCATGAACAGTAATTTAGTGTAGAGGACTGGATTTCAAGTCAAAATATTGTCATTACTAATTGTTCACATGCTCAGATCCCAGACTTGACTTCTAAAGAAGAATAACTTTAACTGATAAATGCAACTTCATCAAGCACCACGATAATTCCATAGTCATAAAAAACAGAACAGTATTATTCTGCAACTGAAGTACTATCGTCCTGTCCCCGATTTTGTGTTGTTTTTGATGCATACTACTGACAGGGGGATATGAGTCCTGAGTCAGTTATATTTACACAGATAGGAACATAATAAAGTCATAAAGCCCAGAAAATTCAAAGTTAGATCTCTTCAAATCTTTTTGGAGCAAGTAGTCACCATAACCATTGAAAGAATATAACTACTATTTTTAGACAATACAATTTCATTCTAGGATCTAATTCACCCTTGTTTATATTGGTAAACACTTTTGAAACAAGAATAAAAGATCAGGAATAATGAGGTAAACTCTTATATATGCAAAGCATTCTATTTGTCTAAAGTGACGGAGAAGTATTTTTTCAAATATTTAATTTATATTCTTTGAATATATGAATCATTCATTCACCCAATAAAGTAAATGTTCACTGAAATGTGTACTTTTTTCTGTATGTAAATACACTGTAATAAAAAGTTTAAAAATTGCACTGGGCATTTGATATACAAGAGGCAGTGTTGTATGAAGTGATCAAAATATAAGATTGCTGCTCTATAGAATTTACACTTTTTTACTTTATTCTTTGGAATAAACAAAGTGTTTCATATTTTATAATGCAGAATCCATTACATATGTGACACCTGAGACAAAATATCTTGCCACAAACTTATTGAATGTGTTATTTTAGTAGCTATTAGAGGGGGCAATGGTTTTTTGAAGCTGTTGATCAAACATATCACAGGATCATGGAATCAATTTAGTTAGTTGCAACAATTATTTATACATATATGTGCACCTGCATATAATTAAATTAGAAGAGACGGACTTGGCTAGAATAGATTCGAAATGTTCAGAGTGTGACAAATGTGTTTCTTACTGTGGTTCATATTCAGAAAAGATTGAGAAACACTGAACTAGTGTAAGTATTGCTAATATATTTCTTGTGGTCTGCTCCTAGGGCTTTGGGGGAAAAAAAAGGAATTTTTTAGTAAATCTTTCTCTTCATCACGACTTACAGGATTCTGTGTAGCAGCAGTCAGCCCACATACATGCAAATATGTGATTTTGGGGTAGTGAAGGAATATACTAAGTGGAGAACAAATTCTTTTGGCTTCATTAAAAGAAATAATATTGATGGTGCTTGTAATCCTAGCTACTTGGAAAGCCGAGTCAGGAAGGCTGCTTGAGGCCAGGAACTCGAGGCTCCAGTGTGCGATAATCACACCTGTGAATAGCCACTGCACTCTAGCCTGGACAACATAGCTAGACTCTGTCTCCATAGAAAGAGGAAGAGGAAGAAGAGAAGGAGGAAGAAAAAGAAGACGAGGAGGAAGAGCAGGAGGAAGAGGAGGAAGGGAAATAACACTGATACTTCTTTAAAATTCCTATTCACTGGAGAGTGGCATCAATATGATATGGTTCCATGTTTCTTTATGCAAACAAAAAAATTATAGAGCCTAAGTACCTATTTAAAGAAAAACTACACAGCATAAATCTCAAGAAAACTCTTACAGTAAGTTAAGAATGTTTCCCAGAACAGGAATAATAATAGAATTCTATAGACATTCCCTTCAGCTTCTTACTGAGAAGACTGCGGATTCCTTTCACTGTTGTAGGAATTTCCCAGTGGTTAAGGACATAAGGATCAAAGCCTGACAGACCTGGAGTTGCATTCCTGCCCAACGACGTTTTTTCCTGATACTCAGATAAGTTACCCAACTCCTTTGAGCCAAGTGCTTTCTCACAGTTGTGAGAGTATTCTGATGAGTATGCTAATGTTTACTTCCTATGGAATGCTGTTAGAACTGGTTAAGAATATGTCCCAGGCCCTTCAGCAATTAATACTTGAAATAGTACTTAAAAATTGGTAGCAGGAGTTATTCAAGATGTAGTAAAAGATTTCTGTTACATAATTTTGTGTGCTACCCTAGGGATGAATTTTTTTTTTTTTTTTAAAGACAGGGACTCGCTCTCCCAGGCTGGAGCACAGTTGTGCCATCTAAGCCCACTGCAGCCTCTGCCTCCTGAGTTCAAGTGATTCTCATGCTTCAGCCTCCTCCCAAATAGCTAGGATTACAGGTGCAAGCCACCATGCCCCGCTAATTTTTGTATTTTTAGCAGTGACAAGGCTTTGCCATGGTGGCCAGACTGGTCTCAAACACCTGACCTCAAGTGATCCACCTGAACTCAAGTGATCCACCTTCCTTGTCCTCCCAAAGTTCTGGGATTACAGGCATGGGCCACCACGCCTGGCTGGTCTGTGCCTGGCTGGTCTGAAAACTCTTAACAATGAATGACATTGTTATATTAGATTATTTTAAGGAATTTAAAGATATGTAATATTGGCTAGCATCTCAGTGTTACCCTTTTCTTAATATTTCCCTGTGACAGATTCTCTGCAGTAGGTTGTTATTCACACAGATCTGGTACTTTACAGAATAGCAATCTGAGCAGATATGTGCTTCCCTTTTGTTCCAGGTCTGCTGTATCATCATCTCTCATCTTTCTTGGGGAAAGACAAAAGCATAGGGTTATATCCTCTCTCTCTCTCTCTCTCTCTCTCTGTGTGTGTGTGTGTGTGTGTGTGTGTGTGTGTGTGTGTGTGTTGGTGGAGACAAAGATGAAAAAAACACAGGTAATTCTTAAACTATTTGTTTATAAAGGCAATTAAATTTGAGGTGATGAAGGAATCTTCATTTCTTGTAAGGCTTCAGTAGTATCTGAGAGACCTCACCAGTGACAAACAATGGTGTAATCTCTAGAAAAAAATACACAGTAAGAAGAACTCCTTTTAAACCTGCCCTAACATGCTTTTTTGTTTGTTTGTTTTTAAGTCCAAAGAATATTGCACCTCTGCAACCAAGTTTGCCTACACATATTATTTAGGAACTTCAAACTGTCTCCCAGTTTTAATGAGGGTCTTCTACCGTAGCATTATTATTTTTTTTCCCCACTCCTAACCTGGTCCAAAGTGCTGAAACTATCGCATACTTTCTTCTAAGGTTGCAATTCAGCATTCAACCGGTATAAATCGAAATATAGTTTTTTTTTTCCTGAAGAATATGTAAAAAACATATTTTGTAGAGTGTGAATTGTTAAAAAGCAACGAATCAGCATTGAAAGATCTCGTTCAAGTCACACTATTGACTTTTAGGTTGCATGATTTGAGGCAGTGAGTTGCCATATACAAGATGATATCTTCTTATGTCTAGCATTAGGGATTAAATACAATCGTAAGAATAAAAATGCTTTGTAAATTGCAAAGTATAATGTTAAAAAGAATTTGAACTACAATCAGTAGGTATATGGATGATTTCAGTGTTTATATCAGTGGGTACATCGGTTGGTTCAAGGGCATATCTGAGCCACATAAATTTGCATAAAGATTTAATTTACTTATATTTGTATTTACATATTTTCCTCAGCTTTTAGTAGACCCAATTAAAGACGTCTGGCTCCAAAAATATTAAAAAGCATTTTATTATGCAAATGAGTGCTACCTTTTCTATGTTCACCACTGGGTGTCTCTTAACCAGCAGGATGCATGCAACCCCTAGAAAGAGGTTTAGATGAATTATTTGCAAATGTTTGCAAAATGGAACAGAAATAGGCTAAGGTTATCAAAATTGCAAACATTCAAGTCCCATTATGTCTAATGCTGTCAGAAATAGTGTAAATATTTGCTATGGATTAATTAAAATAGTCTATTTACAGGCACACAACGTAGAATCTACTTTTATGCAGATAAGGTATATAGACGAAGAAGTGACTTGAGGTTTGAATTCTGGCTCACCTTGGAGTCCTGAAACTTTGGACACATCACTTATACTTCCTAAGTCTCCAGTGACTCATCTACAAAATTGGAACAAAATGATCTACATTGTCCATGTGACAGGATTGTTGTGAAATCAAATTCAAATCCAATTAAATCTTAACATACTATGTTATATAGAAATCATTAACAACAGCACATATTTGTTTTTGATTGCCTTGCTATAGGTTATCGGCTGGGTAATAATTTGGTAACCAAAAGAGACATGTCCCCTGGGTTATTTCTAGGTCAGCACTATAGTGAAACAGCAAACTAAAAATTTAAAACTCTAAAGATTATAAAGCAAATGGAAGCTGTGTATGATACAAGGGGATAAGGATAACAAAACAGCCAAAGTAAAGTTAACTCATGCACAATTTAATAGTTAACTTCCTTTTAGACCCACTTTTGAATAAGAAGAAAATCAAAGTAAATATTAGGACTTACTTATAAATAAAAAAAGTCAGAGTATATTATTAGACACATGAGATGTGGCCTAAACAGTTGATATGAACTTCCGGGCCTAAGGCAGATTTACTTGAAACAGAAAGTATTGAAAACAGAAGAGTCAAGCATTAAATTTGATAAATCAGAAAAATGACAATAAGTAAATATAAACAAGAAATGTAGAAAAAGGAATTTAAAAAATATAAAAATATTTAATTGATTAAAACTAAGATTGTTTTTAAGTAAAAAAAAATATATAGTAGGAAGACAATTGACTGCTCTGAATGTTTAAATAAAAAAACGAAAAACACAAAAAGGCAACATTAGGTATTAAATGATATGTCTGTGTAAAGAGAAAATTTTGTATGAAAATAAAATGTAATAAAAGCGAGTTCTGTTGATGTAGAATATTAGAGAACAGTTTTCATATAAAAAAATAGAAACTTAGTCAAATATTTTGCCTCAGAAGAGTCTCCATGACTAGGCAATTTCATGGTGGAATTAAATCATACCTTTAAGAACAAGTAATCCTGTCTTACTAAAATTGATGTAAAGTATAGGACCAAAATTAAAGTCTCTCAATGACTGGATTTAATGAAATATTAAGGGAAAAGTAAGAAAAAAAAAGAGAAAAAAACTAAAACTGAGTATATGCAATAATTCACGGTAAAGTATTAGTAAACTTAATTCAACAGTTTATTAAAACTGCTACCTCATGAACAAGAAAAGTTCATCCCAATAATAAAAGATACATCACCATTTGCATATCTTTTCATGTCATTTACTCAATATATTAAATAACAAAAATGATTAAAAATCATCTTGATAGATATCTACAAATATGTGAAAAAACATAATATACCTCACTAAACTGTAATTTATATGATAACATTTATGCCTGACTAAAGTATAATCAAGTTAATACTAGAAGGAAGGATTTGTAGTCTCCATATTACTTGACCTATCAGAGGCTGTTTTTCACTCTTTCAACCTGGAAACACTTTCATCTCTCTTCTCTCTGCTTCCAGGATACCATATTCTTTTGGTTTTTGACCTATCTCACTGGCCTTTTCCTCTTAGACTGTGATTGGCTCTTTCGCCTCTTCTCAAACTCTTCAATATTAGAGTGCCCAATAATTCATTCCACAGACATCTTATATTTCCCATCTATTCTTACTTCCTTGGTATTCCTGTCCAATCTCATTTATTACATACACATACACACACACACACACACACACACACACACACACACACGCCCTGCACTTCCAACAAGAAATCTAGACTCATATGTCCACCAGCATGCTCATCTATTAGACAAAATTAATAGTTCCACAACTGTGCTCCTAACTTACCCCCACCCCTACATTCCCAATTCTTCTTTGCAGTGATTAGTGGCAATTGCTCAGACCAAAAAATCTTGGTATCATGTTACACTTTCTCTTCCTCTTAATATCCCATATGCAAATCTGTCATCAATTCCTTTGACTCTACATTCAAATCATACTCTCCTTGACAATAATGCTCATCACATAGTGAGGATTAAATGAGCTAACACATGTAAAACATTTAGTGCAATGTTTGGCTAGGAATAAAAATAATTAAAAATAATATTCCTTGAGTTGGCCATTGCAGTAGGGTTATACTGCTTTTATCTTGTCTAATAACTATAACAGTGTAGTCATTAGAATATTAGGCCCTACTATGAACTTCATCTTGCAGATGATAAAACTAAGGCAAACAGGGGTTAACTAAAGTTACAAGCGCCAAGATTTGAAACAAGTTATTGGACTCCAGAGCTGTAGTGTATGCTGAATGCTAGCTATTATTATTAAAAATCATTATCTGTCAGATGAGCCATAGAAATACTTTGAAATATAATAAAAATAAAATTTCAAGAAAATCGCCAGATTATATATACAACACCCCAACACCCCAAATAATAGCTTTTCCACACAAGCACAGGGGTCTATGACAAAACTGAATTGAAAATCTATTAACTTAGGCAATAAAAACGCTAAATGACTAACAGGAAATATGCAATGCTTATAAGGAGAAGATTGTTAAGAAATGTTTCTGAACACCACAAAAGAGGTTTAGAAACAAATGAGAAAAGAGCCATGTTCCTAAATAGGGAGACTCAATACTATCAGGTTGGTGCAAAAATAACTGTGATTTTTGCCATAAAAAAAATCATAGCAAAAACTGCAATTGCTTTTGCACCAACCTAACACAAAGATGTCCTTCTCTAAAAATTAAATATAACCATAATTAAATTCCCAACAGAAATTTTTATGAAACTTGACAACTGATTATTAAGTTTATTTTGAAGAGAAAATGCACAATAGGCAAAAGCTTTTCAATAATAGCAAAAACAAAGAACTCACTCTACCAATTAGAAAAAAAAAAAAAACAACTTCTTACAGCCAGACTTTGGGTTCCTTGCAAGTATATCAACAGAACAGCACAGAGTTACTGGAAATAAATCTGTGTATGCTTGAGAAGGCACTGTATAAGAAAGTTGTATTTCAATTTAGTAATAAAAAATATGACTACTCCAATTATGGTATCAGGGACTATTGGTTTTTTAAAAGAAAGAAAGAAAGAAAGGAGGAAGGGCAGGAAGGAGGGGAAGAGAAAAGGAGAGGAACAGGAAGAAGAGGGAGGAAGGGCAGGAAGGAGGGGAAGAGAAAAGGAGAGGAACAGGAAGAAGAGGGAGAAGGGCAAGAAAAGAAAGAGATGGAGGAAGAAAGGATCCTACCTAATACATCAAACTCCAGAAAGGTTTTTACAAATCTCCCTCACTCTTTAACAATGACTTCTTTAAATTTTTTCAAACAACCAACAATTTCATAACACAAGTTTATGGTATAAAACAGAAAAAGCAAAAGTAAAAAAAAAAAAAAGATTATTTCATAGCACCATAGACCATGAATCCCTACCCTACCCTAACCCATATCTCTAGAAACATATTCATGAAAGTCAAGCCCAAATAAATTAATCTGGATAGAGGAAAAGCAGATAGTATATAGAGAGTGCTAGAAAAATCTCCCAAGTATTCAGCACTGTGTACACCATGGAAGTATTCTATAGGATAGAAAGTGCAGCTAAGAACCAAGGAATTGAAATCCATGTCTGGTTGGCACAAATCATTTAGAAACCCCTCAAAACCTCAGAAGAGACAGAACAGTCACAGTCTGCCTTTCCCTTTCCAACTACAGTCTCTCCAGCAAAACAAACAAAAGAGCTAGACAGTATCCCCCCACCTCAAACTGTAACTCATCAGGAATAATCAAAATAAGTAAGAAAGTGCTTCAATCATTAAACTTAAATATTATATAATTTTAATAAAACCAAATTCA
The DNA here is from genome assembly GCF_043159975.1 of Macaca nemestrina. NCBI lineage: Eukaryota > Metazoa > Chordata > Mammalia > Primates > Cercopithecidae > Macaca > Macaca nemestrina. The sequence continues at coordinate 140,375,197 of NC_092132.1, read as the reverse complement.
TAGACAGTAAAACATCATTATAAGATAAAAGAAAGATTGTAGACCAAGGGAAAATTCTGAGATTCACTATTATACAAAACATATATGAATTAGAGAGCATGAGGGCAAAATTTTTTTGGAAAAAAAACAAACGAATGGAATCGTAGAAAAACTCTAGATGACAGTTACTTGTATTTAGAGGAAAAATATAAAGAGTTAAAAATTATTCATGAAATTATGATGGCTGTGGGGAACAAAGATGACCTAACATAACAATGATTGCTTTCTCTGAAGTAGAAGAAACCAACACACAAAACTGAAAAGCTATTAAGTGACAAAATAGGTAAAATTTCTCTGAAATGAAAAAAGTGAAATGGCAAAAATATAGCAGGCATCCAAGCAGAACATTCAGGTCATCAAAAGGAGAAAAATACCAGGGTGCGCTCGGATTTCTTACGGCAATATTCAGTGCTTGGACTTAATAGAGAAGTGTGTTTCCAAATCTGAGGCAAGGAAGGCATGAACCATTAATAACACTCCCAGAAAAGAATAAAGGCAACAGTCAGACACCCGAAGCATGAAATATTTCAAGGATTAAAAAACCAACTAGCACTGTTACAGTTCTTTTAGAATCCGCCTAGCAAATTTTCTGGCTTTTCCCGGAAAATCCCCCATGCAGGTAAATAAAACGAATCAAAACTAGCAAACAAAACTAATTAAGAATACAAGGAAGGAAGGAATGATTTGACTAATGAACTGAGAAATGGAAAATCCATAATATAAAGAAGACTAGAGATGATGTGTAACTGCAGCCATTTATATGTAGAATCAAGACCAAAGACCCGAGGCAGTTAAAGTTGCAGAACTGAATGTAAATATTATGAATTGTGACAAAGTTAAAGTAATATAATTATCAACAAACTGGAAATGAAGAGAACTGAGGACAAACTGGAGAGCAGCTAATCATCTCCAATTACACTGCAAGGAGTTAACAAAAGCTGTCTGAAATTAAAACACGGAGCTAATGCATTCAGCTTCTTAATGGTATTTATAATCCTTTATTCTTAACCATAAAGACAAGTTTTACTTTAAAAAGTTCTGTGGTAAAGAAATATTTAAGTTCAGCCAATTTCTAATTTATTATTTTTTTCTATTACATCACATATATTAATTACAAATAGCCTTTACATATCTATATTTATTCTTTTATTTGTGCAAATATATAATTTTATAGTTGCGATATGTTCATGAAATGTTAACAGTAATTTTTTTTTCCTGAGTGTAAAGACTTTGGAGTGGTTTGTGTTTTTTTAAAACTTGACTAAAGTGATTACCAAAAGCATAAACTTTATCTGCATTACAAATCTAATATGATAATGATAACCATGATAATAAAATGATTAGGAAAGCCTTCAGATATCTATGTTTATGAATTAGTTTGTATGAAAGAAAGAAATCTAAATAGAGGAGATTTGCCACAATACCTAAATGAGAGAGGTAAGGAGATTAGCATGTCATGTAATCATGTAAAAAGACATTTGCTGTGCTCGCCTGGCCCCATGGCTTTGTGTCTGAATTCTATAAAGAATAATTGAACACACAAGGTGCAAAACGGATGGAACCAAGAACTGGGTTAACATCACAGTGAAATGGACATGATGGGAAAAGCAGAGCCTTCTGCATACCTCTGCTAAAACGGGTGTTCTGAGAACTCAAGACTTATTTGCTGAACTGTGGAGTTACTAGAATTTGAATTATCTGGTAGTAGATCCTCTGTCACCATTACCAGTCTGCCATGTAGGAAGCTGGGATCAGTGGTAGTGCTGAGATACCACCTCAACTAACAATCCTTGAACAGGAAACAAACAATCCAAGAGGGTTGTTCAGTTCGTCTCAGCTAAGAGGTTCCGAAGAACTACATGATGCAAATTTTGCTGGTTAGAAGCAGTTAAATGCATGTAATTTGACCATATGACTACCCTGGACTCGTGTAACCTTGGGAAACATACTTCAATTACGTTTTTTAAAAAGCTTGAAGATTAGGTGTCCTAAATTCCTGATATTTTAAATGTTTGGGCCTAAAGTTGGACCAAGTGCCTTGAAAATAGATGCAGAATGTTATAATCATTACCATTTATATAAACTAGCCCAAGTTACACATGCTTTGTATTGTTCTTCTCTGAATAGTATTATATATTTAACTTTATAAATGTTCTATAGTAATCTTCCCTGAGAATAATGTTAATTTTGAAAAATACATTGAATTCTAAGATGTTTCCTGGATACACTATGATATGTTTTTTGTTTACATTTTTGTTGGACAACTTAGAAAAGGTTAAGTTTTGAAAAGCATGACAAAGGGTATAAATTGCTAAGACTAATAATAGAACTTAGATATCTAAATATCTGTAGATATTTAGTGATGGGGAGAGGGTGAGAGGAGCTTGTAAAGTTGGTCCAGCCCATAGTGGATTAGGTTAGGTGACTAAATGTGCATTTATAGGTGACTGCATTTTCTGTCCAATAGAAATCTCTATATTATCTTCCCATGTGTAGGACTAAATGCCTGCATGACCGCAAAGTAACTTTAAGAAAATTCTGTATGTCAGAGGGGAATACTGGCTAAATTTAAAGACAGCAACAGGGTGGCATTAATGGAGGCTAAACATATACAATCACACACAGAAATCAAAATTCCTGTACCCAGCAGGTTTTATTCTCTCAGCTTCATCAAATCTTCCAAAGTGTCTTTTAGATTTTCTAATAGATTTCCTTACCTTAGAACTACAGGAACTTTGGAATTTTATCATCAAATTGTTGACTCTATGAAAATGTGTGAAAATATTGAAACGTATAACAGAATTTTTAAAATTAAAAACCTCATTTCTACTTCCGTTACTGAAACGTTTGTGTTCTGCCCTAACCTATGAGTTAAGTACTTTGATAAGTCTGTACCAAACTCACTTAATGATGAGCCAACTAAGGCTAAGAGAAATTGGGGCTGGCTTTCTAGAAGTAAAAAGGCATTCATGGACAAGTGAATCATAATGTGAGAGGTGCTTATAAAATATATTTTCCTCTTTATTTTAAATATTTATCCAACACTTAGGTTCATAAAGTAGTTCAGCCACTGTGGAAAGCAGTCTGGAGATTTCTTACATATTTATTTTTGAAGCGTACGTGCAGAGAATTTTCCAAGAAGTGTATGATTCCGCTCCTACTCCTGTTCTTGCACCAGATTTCCTGTCTGGCTACCAATGTGCCTGCCTTTTCCATGCTTCCTAGTTACAGGGAGACAAACAACAATGAAGGAAGACACAGGAAGGACCAGCATCAGGGCTGGGGTGTGAAGGGGAGCACATATTCTTCAGTCAATACAGTAGGTTTTGGAAATGCTTGTGAACATGGATTTAGCTTTCTCAGGGATGGAAATTAGGAAGTGCAAGTGGCCCCGCCTCACACTTTCATGCTATAATGTTAGTGGACTCCATCCTCCATGGTCCATAGGTGGAATCCACACATATTCCTGTTTCTCAGGAGAAACTTAATTTGACACCTGTCATTATATTCTCAGAAATGTCCTGGCTGAGAAGATAAATTCTACAACCTGCCTGATCGTAGAAGGTTTCACAATCATTTAAATTTTGTCCCCAGGTAGCCACTACAAATGAACCTAAATGACTTCAGAGATAAATCATTTCTCCTGTCCCTGGACTTATCAATAGGAGGCATTTTCAGAGAAGTTTTGGCCCATGCTTAGTCCCACTTGCTTCCTATGTTAAGCAGCTTCTTGATTTCCATGTATAAGTTTTAATTCCTTCAAATACTGCATTATTTAACAGTGCCAAACACAATAACTCAGTAAATAACTGTCAAAGACGGTGACTTTCAATCAAAGTAAGACACTAATATATGTAACCATGCTTTTTGTTTTTCCTTTTCATAAAAATAAAATAAAGCAAAATAACTAAACTTTTTATTTTAAATTTAATACTTTTTTAACATTTAATGATGTAAGGTCAGGTATTCATAAATCTGTCTACTGTGTTACTTGTCTGACCGATACCCGGAAAGTAAATTAGTATCAAAATAAAATTTCTAGTACCAGAGTAGAGTCAATACAGTATATCAGAAGCTGTATCAGTTTTCATATTTTAAAAAAGAAATTTGAAGTTAATATAGTTATCCTAATTAAGTGTTTTATGAAAAGCAATCTTTTGGTCTGTTTTCATTTTGATATTTAAGGAAAAATAACTTTGATACAAATTATTCAAATTATGGCTCACTATGCAACCTATTTGCTAATCTTCTACATCGATTAAAATATTAAAACATTATTTTAGCCTAAAATAGACTTTCATATTTATGAAATAAGTATAACCTTTTTTCAACTTTTATATAACACAGTTCCCATTATTTCTATCTTAATAAACTTATTTCCACAAATATACATATAGTTCAGGGGGATATGTAATAGGAGATAGGAAAAATTCTAGTAAGTTTTTGATATATCCAAGATATTTACTACCTTCTGAGAGGCAATGTACATAAGCCAAAATGAACAAAATCTAAGCTACAATATTAATTTTTAGCATGCTTGTAAGAGATAAAACACAGGTAGCACATGTGAAAACACACATATTTGATGGATAAATATTCTCACTTGTTTTGCATAATGTACATCCAGAAATAAATTTAATTTCTACATTAAAATTCTTTGTCATTTCTTTTAGAAAATGCATGTCTATTAAAGCTGATGAGATATACAATATGTTGAATTAAAATCATTAATTCAAATCAGTGCCTTTTTGAAAAAAAAAATTCAAGACATATCAAATGCCCCCTTTGGATTTACTATAACTTTATATTTTAATTTCCAGTGAAAATAGAGAGGCACATTTTACAGAGCAGCAAAAGAACACTGCAGGTTAGTTCAAAATGGTTCTCTAACATTTGTCGGGTTGAAACTAACCTCCACTGATTTTCAATTATTTTACCACTTGATTTCTAAACATAGGTGTTTAGCTTAAGGAAGCTAAACACACGCTGAAGAGATAAGGGGATTCTATCCTGCTATTTCAAGCTAAAACATAACCTCTAAATTATCTTTTAGAGTAAACCAAAGCCAGTATCACATACCTTTCGAGAATGAATTTCTTTCACATACAATGGAAGTAGAAACTCAGATATACCTTCAAGTCGGATTCCCTTCTTGGTGACTCTCAGATTTCCCATACCATCCTACAAGCAATGAAATATAGTTCACTTTTAGGTTAATTGGAGAATGAATATCTGGCCATAACTTTCTTAGGCCTAAATTGAGAAAACAGTGAGCTCAAATCAGTGATGATTTAAGGAAAATGAGAGATTGAATCTACTTAATTAATGACTGCAGCACTTTGCATGCATATAGAGGGCTCTATTTAAAATGAACAGGAAAAGAGAATTTAAAGGACTGTGTCTTCTTCCAGCTCTACCAGGGACTGGGATTTGCCCATGAGTAAAGCCTTTACTTTCTTCATGCATCAGTCAGTTCAACTTTTATTTTCTATATTGATGCTTGATACCTGACTGCTGGAAAGAGCTTTGTTTGCAGAGAAATCTAGTAATATTTTTACATTAGTCATACAAATAACTCTAAAATATTCAGTCACATGTGTAAAGTAATTTTAACAGTAATTAATGATTGTCTGATATTAGTAACCATGATGTTCCAGTGTTCAAACCTGTCAGATCCTTTAGAAAATAGCAGTTTATGAGAAGGATAAAACAGGTACACAAATAATGCTTATGAGACAGAATAAAATAACTAAACAGAGTGCTATTGGGAATTAAAGAAAGGAGGTTTTATATCCGATAAGATAGTAAACCATTTCTCATGGAAGAGATTGACTACGATAGTCATTAAGAATGTGGAATTTCAACAGGGAAGGTCCCTGGAGGATGGAACAAAATGAACATAGCATCTGATCTCACTAATGTATGAGATTTCTATTTTCGAATATTGGCAGAGAAAGCAATGGAGAGTACATCTTGGGGCCAGAGAAAGGAAAGCCATAGATACAAAGCTAAGGAGGATGAACTTCAGTCAGATTCCAAAAGAAGACACTATATAAAGGTTCTTACATAGTTCAACGGCTTGAAATGATTGGAGGCAGGCTTCAAGAAGATTAATCTGGCAGAAGTACTGTTCAGGACTAACTGATACAGTATTATTAATAATGCATAACTGGGTAGTAGTTTGAGGAATACGGTAGAAGAAAAATTTACAGACTTGATGGCTAATTTTATGTGGAGACACTGAAAGGAAGAATTTTTAAGATTAATCCAAGGTTTCACAACTAAGCATGAATAAGAAAATATAGTCACTTTAAAAACTGAAATAGTAAAATTTGTAAGCTCAATCCCAAAGTAAATTTAGCTTTTCACTTTCTAACATTATATCTTCATTACAAAATTTGTTATATATGTATATATAAAATTATGTATATAAAATCATATAATCGATTATAATCATAATCATATATAATCGATCATATATAATCATATATAGTTGATTATATATAACATATAGTTGATCATGTATATAATCATATATAATCAATGACATATAATCATATTTTAATTATAGGACAATACATAATCATATACAATTATATATGCTTATCTGTATTAATGTATACATATATATATCTCAACCAGCACATCCATAGAAAGGGATGAGGACGTGGGCTGGGCACGGTGGCTCACGCCTGTAAAATCCCAGCACTTTGGGAGACTTAGGTGAGTGGATCCTGAGGTCAGGAGATCAAGACCATCCTAGCTAACACGGTGAAAGCCCATCTCTACTAAAAATACAAAAAATTAGCCAGGCTGGTGGCAGGCACCTGTAATCCCAGCTACTTGGGAGGCTGAGGCAGGAGAATGGCATGAACCTGGGAGGTGGAGCTTGCAGTGAGCCAAGATCATGCCACTGCACTCCAGCCTGGGCAACAGAGTGAGACTCTGTCTCAAAAAAAAAAAAAAAAAAAAAAAAAAAAAAAAAAAAGAAAAAAAAAAAGAAAGAAAAAAAGAAAGAAAATAAAAGAAAGGGATGAGGACGTGACAAGAAATACCTGAATCTATCATTATGGATAAGCAAGCCCAACGTGGACAGATGTATATAAAACCAAGGATAAATTCTTAGATGATATCAATGAGTTGGGAAAATATCTTTTATATATATATATATATATATATATATATATATATATATATATTTTTTTTTTTTTTTTTTTTTTTTTTTTGCTATTTTACTTCTTTAATTATACTTCAAGTTCTAGGGTACATGGGCACAACATGCAGGTTTATTACATATGTACACTTGTGCGATGTTGGTGTGCTGCACCCATCAACTCGTCAGCACCCATCAACTCGTCATTTACATCAGGGATAACTCCCAATGCAATCCCTCCCCGCTCCCCGCTCCCCATCATAGGCCCCAATGTGTAATGTTCCCCTTCCTATGTCCAAGTGATCTCATTGATCAATTCCCACCTATGAGTGAGAACATGCAGTGTTTGCTTTTGTGTTCTTGCGACAGTTTGCTGAGAATGATGGTTTCCAGCTGCATCCATGTCCCTACAAAGGACACAAACTCATCCTTTTTTATGGCTGCATAGTATTCCATGGTGTATATGTGCCACATTTTCTTAATCCAGTCTGTCACTGATGGACATTTGGGTTGATTCCAAGTCTTTGCTATTGTGAATAGTGCCGCAATAAACATACGTGTGCATGTGTCTTTAGAGCAGCATGATTTATAATCCTTTGGGTATATACCCAGTAATGGGATGGCTGGGTCAAATGGTATTTCTAGTTCTAGATCCTTGAGGAATCGCTATACTATTTTCTACAATGATTGAACCAGTTTACAATCCCACCAACAGTGTAAAAGTGTTCCTATTTCTCCACATCCTCTTCAGCACCTGTTGTTTGCTGACTTTTTAACAAATGCCATTCTAACTGGTGTGAGATGGTATCTCATTGTGGTTTTGATTTGCATTTCTCTGATGGCCAGTGATAATGAGTATTTTTTCATGTGTCTGTTGGCTGTATGCATGTCTCCTTTTGAGAAATGTCTGTTCATATCCTTTGCCCACTTTTTGATGGGGTTGTTTTTTTCTTGTAAATTTGTCTTTTATATATTCAGGACGATATTAGGATGATAATCTATCCTGGTTTCTCTGAGACAGGGCTGATTTACACCAGTTTTATAGTATCCTTTTACATTTTCAAAAATAAAAAGTGGTTCAGATTTAGACATTCAATTACATTACCACCCACTTACTGGCTCTAATAAGTGTGGTTTTGCAGCATTGTACTTATCTAAGAACAGAAACAGAAATGAAAGTGAGAAAAACTCAAAAGTGAGGATTTGCTAGACAGCAATGACAGAAAGTCATAGAAATGTGGTATTCTTAAATTGTCAAAAAAAAAAAAAAGATGTTTTCAAATGACTAACCATTATTTTTCTCATTGACTCAGGACAAGGAAAGTCAGAAGTGGAGTTGGGTTACCAAAACAGTGCACAGTCAAAGAATGGCAAATGGTGATAAACTAATGATGAAGGCCAATAGATGTTAAGAAATGTGGCAATTATAATATGAAGACAGGTTTATCATCAGAAAGTATAATTTTGGATTTGGAGATCTTGAAGTTGAGAGTATTTTCAGGCATAAAAAGACTTATAGAACACCCGCAGGGGTGGAGGCAGATTTAAGAAGACAGAAAATTACCTGGTATTCAGGAAGCCAAGAATATCAATTAGAAGTTATAGCATGACATGGGGCTTTAAAGCACTATTTTGTGTAAGTGGAATTTTCTGGACTAAATTTCGCACGGTGACTGTCCATATATATTCTTAAATGCCTGCTGGAAGAAAATGTTCTGAAGTGCTCTCCGTAGAGTTGTTACAGAAATACCTAATTTCACTGGGAGACTATCTCAGAGCAATGGAAACAGGTTCTAACACAATTGTAATTCCCATGTCAATATTAATACTAAAAAACATTCTGATGAGATGGTTGGAAATAAGAGGACAGGGCATCCACAGTTAGGTGTATCATTATTTATGCTATTTCCATCTTTGATTTTGGAGTTTTCAGTCTTGAGCTTCGTGTGTTTTCTTCTTATATTTTCTACTTAATATATGATTTCAGACATACAATCACATTTCATTTAAATTAGATAAAACAATTCTCCTCTGTAAATGTAGGACTGTTTTGTGTGTGTGTGTGTGTTTGTTTTGAGGAGTCTCGTTCTGTCACCAGGCTGGAGTGCAGCGGCGCAATCTTGGCTTGCTGCAACCTCCACCTCCCGCATTCAAGCCATTCTCCTGCCCAGCTTCCTGAGTAGCTGGGACTACAGGTGTGCACCACCATGCCCAGATAAATTTTGTACTTTTAGTAGAGACAGGGTTTCACCATGTTGGACAAGGACTGTTCTTATAATATTGTGTTGTGAATCTAACCTCACTTCACTATGTCTATTTGTTTCTCATTTTTCCTGTGTGTATGAAAAAAATGAATTTTCAAGTTTTTCCATATTATTCAGGTGAAATGATAAAATGTATAAAGCTGTATAACAAATACTCCATATGTAATCAACCTCTCATACTCAGGCATTAAGTCCAGTAACAATTTATGAGTTGATGAAATTATCTGGTTTTCCTTCTGCAAGAGCATTAGAAATTAAATTTATTTTTAGTGTCACTACAGTTTTCTGATTCATTATTTTCTTGATCCCTTCAATATCTGAAAGGGAGAAAATGATTTAATTTTCTGTTCAGGAAGACATTGTTACCAGAAGGTAACAGACTCTAATGTACTAGACCTAGACCTTGTTTTGGTTCTGCCACTTCTTCCCTTTGTTAAGTATCAACCACTTAACTAATCACTGTGTGTCTTAATTTTATCATCTGTAAATGCAATAATAAGTTATGTGTCTATGATAAAGATTACATAAGGATGTAGAAAGCTTAAAATAGTGCCTAATTTATGTCAAACTACTCAATAGTTTTAACTATTATTAACATTTTACTTAAATTTTTAGTTTTTGTCTTACATATTCTAAAAAATTCATGTTATTTTCAGAGAAACTATCTTGCAACTTCAGTATAATCTACATCAAATTTCATCATCATTACAGTTATGATACCTTTGTGCATCATCCTGTAATCTCACACATTACTATGGTTCAAATGTGTCCCCCCTAAAATTTAGGTGTTGAAACTTAAGGGCCAATGTGGCAGTGTTAAGAGGTGGAGCCTTTCGGAGGTGATTAAGCCAGGAGGGCTCCTCCCTTGTGAATGGAAGTAAGGCCCTTATAAAAGAGGTAAATGAGGCTTCATGCAGTGTTTCAACCTCTTGCTCTTCTGCCTTCCCCCAGGTAGAACACAGAGCATTCCTTCCCTCTGAAGGACGCAGCAACAATGTGCCAACTTGGAAGCAAACAGCAGCCTTCATCAGACAACAGAACCTGCTAGTGCCTTGATCTTGGACTTCCCAGCCTCCAAAACTGTAAGAAAATATTTTCTGCGTGTGTGTTTTTTTTTTTTCTAAATTACCCAGTTTTGGGTATTTTGTTACAGTAGCAAAAACTGACTAGGGCACATGTGATTTACCTATTTTTCACAGACAATATAGTGTCATTTTGGAAGGGGATATGAAATCAGACATTTGGAATTTGAAATTTGACTTTTCTATTTACTAACTGTTGACTTTGACATGTTGTTTATCTAAACCCAAATGTGTATTTTATAAACATCAGACAAATAACAGTATTTGTCACAGGGATGTTGTATTAATTTAATAAGACATTATGTAAATGAATTAGTATTGGACCTGGTATTTTTTAATAATTAGTCCCTTTACTTGTGGGTTATTGAAAATCAGTATTTTAGAAAGTAGATTTAGTGTGTAATCAACACATTTAAAAAATATCAACTTCTCTTATTTTTATTTCTTCTTTTTCATTTCCAATGATACTATGACAGTTCAAGATCACTTTATCTCCAGCTTGGAGATTGCCACCTAACAACTATTTACATTGTTATTTCATTATTTTAGTATTATTCTTGCTCAAAAGCCCACAGTGTCACCTTAGCCTCTGAGTCTAGATTTGTGTCCTCCATTTTGAATATTTAATGTGCTTTCTAAATAATCCACTGTGATGATCACATTCATGTTTAGGGGAAATATTATAAAACAGACTCTTCCACTGTGACCCAACTTCTTCTTCAGAATAAATTTCTAAATTTGCTAAGTGTCCCCTCCAAGACTGTTTGTTTTTAGGTGTTTGTTGGAGTCATTGTTTTTTTTTTTTTTTTTTGTCTGTTTTTGCTTTTTGTTCATCACTCAACTTACACTTCCACTCCTCCACTAAACTGTACTGCCAGCAGTTTTTTATTTATTTATTTATTTTCAGAACAGCTCCACGTTTTGCCATCTAGATTTCCTGATCCGTGCATTCTAGCTGCTTGAGATAATCTTCACTCCAATTTCCTTTTAAGGCTTTAATCCAAAGAACTGCCTGTCCAAAGAATACCATGGTTAATATCCTAGTCAGAAATAACGTTGCTGTCTACTCAATATTTACAAAATGCTATCTTAGTATTTCTTATAAAATGTATCTTATTCTGATTCCAATTTTAGTTAACTGTGTATACATTTTTATCTCTTCTTTAAAAGTTTATGATCAATCTTAATTATCTTCATGTTCATTCATTCATCTTGCATAATCCTTCCAATAGTAGATATAAAGTATGTGGTTAGTAAAATGTTGATTGTTGAATTTAACAGAATTTACCTCTTTACTTAAATAACAAAAAATTCCAAAACTAAATTAATACCCTTGTAAAGATCACAATTACTAAAATTTATAGAATTTTCCTTTAAAAACTGAAAGTAATCTTTATCATAATTTTCATTCGACTTTTTTGACAAAATAGAGGATTCTTTGTAGAGAAATACTTATTGGAACTTCTTATGAAAGACTGAAAAATAAATTGTAGGTCTGAAGGTCAACAAAAAGAATATTAAGAATATTTAAATTTAAATTTCAAATGACTGTTTAAATTGAAATTTAAATTTAAAAATGACATTTTAAGTTTAAAATCCATAACCAGAACTTTGCAATGATGTGATGGTAATTCACTCCCTCCTCAGAGTTATTAATGACATTCGGTTACCAGAAATTAGAGGTTACTTAAATATTTTCTACTCCAAAGATTCAAGATACTGCTTAACAGAGAAATGTAATAGCCAGAGTGCTGAGCATTTTGGCATGAAATTAAGAAAATATTTTAAAATAGATGTATTGATCAAAAATACAGAAAATCTGATGAATGATTTATCACTAAAAAAACTTTTCAAACAAAGTTAAAGAACTCCACCACCTGCAAGGAAAGCAAATATACATTTTAGATACTTTTTTCTGGATGAAACCAAAAGTCCTCTTTCAAATTACTAGTATTACACATTTCGAAAGAAATTCAACAGGAGGGAAGGTAGATACATATGTTTTTATTATTTTGAGTATCTAAAGATATTATTTATTCTATATTTAAATTTGTATGAGGAAATAATCTTAAAGATGCAGTTTCAAGAAAACTTGGAGCTTGGTATGACAAATATTTGTAAGACATTAAGAATTAAATATTTTCATTAAAATAAAAGGAATACATAGAGAATGGAAATATTAAATTGTTTCAATGAAATTAAAAACCATATTTAAACTTTTTGCTATTAATGTTTAAATCCATGTTTAATCAGTAAAAAAAAAAAAAAAAATTTCAACTTCTAAATTAAGAAGAGGAGGTTCTCTTTAACATGCCGAAGCAAAGCATGTGGTTTATGCTGCGTTTTTAAATACTTTATAGTGAGCTGTTTCTCCCCAAGCATAAAAGAAAAAACAAATGAAACATAAGTTGACAGCCTGCTTTATATGTATGTTTTACTATGTTGTTTGTTGTAAGCCTGTATTTTATTTTCGTTTTAATTGGCCTCCCTGTATCCCTGCATATTATTAGGAAATAAACTCTACAGTGGTAACCATTGATAGACCTAGTGATGTGACCTCTAATTCAACTTGTATGGAAACACTTTTAAAGATTGGTGTTAATAATATGACTTTCACTATCCTGAACATGATTTATCACTTTTGTTCTTTGCCAATAGCTGTTCAAATTTCATAATTTATGTATCTTCAATTGTCAGGGTTATAAAAGAAAGTTTTTAATATATTCGCGTATAAATATAATACTAAATATCGTATTTTGTTTGTCTTAAGTGCACTGATGTTCCTTTAGATATGCAAAGAATTTTTTAAAAACATGATAAAATAAAATATCATTTATTTTCTAAAATTTTCTCTACTGATAATATAGGAAATATGTATCTGGGAAATATGTATTCATATTTATGGCTATACATATAATACATTTGTGCAATACATCTAATATATTTATGAATAAATATAAATACACATTTCTCTTATAAATATTCTTATTCTAAGTATTACCCAAATATATATTTTTATTTTAACTATCCACATATCACTAGCCTCACAGAACATATATAATTGCTTAACAAAAAATGCAGGATGCAAAATTAAAAATAAACATGTTAATTTGACAAAGTGGATAGGATCATAGTGACCTGTGATGGAGTAAAAATGGATGCACTCAGTAAATCCAGTGAGGCTGGTCTGAAGGCAGTGAGTTATCTCAACTGATTGCTCACAGTCAGTTACAGATCGAAATCCTTGTTCTACTCTTTCCCCCTTCTCACTACTGTACTTGAATAGCCTTATATAAATAAATAAATAAATCCAATGAGAATGCAAATAAGGAACCACCCAGAGTATTCAGTAATTTGATATATAAATGGTAATGTTATAACATTTAATTATATTTAAATTATAAAATTTAGTTTGCAATAGAGTATAGAACATGTAGGTATATAGAATATACTTATATGTACATATATATAATGTGCATATATAATGTTCACATATATAGGTATGTGTATATATGTGTGTGTATGTATATATACATACATATTACATATTGTATTATATATATTAAATATTATGTTATGTATTATATATTAAATATTATATACATAATGTTCACATACAAAAATAGAGAACAGACCATAGCTATTCAATCCAGTAGGAACACTTGGAACACATATATATATATATTAAATTCCATATTTTTTAAAAAATATATTTCTCTACAGGCAATTGGAATAACTGTCAGTAAAAATCAACTGGTATAACTCAGTCTAATATTAGTTACATGATACAGAATTCAGTGTGCATAGAAACAACATCCACTTTAACTGAAGGTTAAGGTTACCTGCTGGAAACCAAATCAGTGGTTGTGGGAGAGACTTGCTATAAAACAATACTATATCAAAAAGCCAAGGGTGCTATTATAAACAAATCATGTTTCTTGATGGGTAAATGGAGACAACTGCAAAAAGCCTCAGGCATTTAACTTAAGGAAAATAAGTAATGGATTAATAATAATGTTTTGTACCCTAAAAATTGCCATCTGTGAGTGGGTGGCTGAGGGACTTCCGTATGTTAGTCTTTTAACAAGGCAATAAAGCCTGAAGGTTCACTATTAGCATGCTTGTCTTTCCCAACTGTGCTTAATAGAATAACAGAATTAATGGACCTGGTTTAAAAAAAAAAAAAAGTTACTTTTTCAAATAAATTTAGAAAACCATTGCATGATATATTCCTACTCAGATGTTCATAATACACATTAGCATATTAACATTCAGATAACATTCAAATGATAACATTCAGAGAGAAATACACTTCGTCTAATACAGAGGTCTCCTAACATTTTAGTCAATGGGTCCTCCAGTCACATAACCCACTTTTTAGAGTGGGTGAAATAATGTCCCTTTAAATACACCAGGGAAATACTTCAGATACACCAGGGAAATACAGGGATGAATTACTCATATGTTACCAACTCTGAAGAAAGACCATTTAAAATGGAGGTATATTTTTTAGCATGGAGTCTCAAAAATAGGTTATTAAAGAGTTATAGGCCCCTGTCTCCATAGATGTTTACAGATCCCATGTAAAGGGTCAATTGTGCTCTAATGTGGCTTCCCAGCTAGTTTTAAACACTGAACATGGCTAAAAATGGGATCTGCTTTATGGGTGTCACTTCCTATTTTCAGTAAAAAATGAGAAAGGGAAGTAATCCTGAATACACCTCTGTTTTTGCACATATTTGTCTGTTACTATCATTTATTTTCTAAAAGGAGAATCACCTCTTGCCTTGAACAAAATCACATTTCTGGACCCTTTAGTTAAGGATAAGACTTTGGGGTATGGTAACCCTACTAAAGCACTCCTCAGAGTAAAGTCTTTTCTAAGAATTTCTTCTAGACTCATAAGACAACATCTTTAATGTCCACCCTAACTATGGCACTAAACGTATTAATAACAGCTGAGTTCATACAGCACTTCAGCAGATACAGAGTCTATGACACATCACAACAGTGTTGTAAAATTGACATTTTTTCCTCATTGAACACAGAAGATAAATAAGGTTGTTAGTTTTGTGCACCTAGTTAGCCATTCATCCAGAACACAAGTCCAGTCCTCTCACTCTTAGCCAAGGCAGGTATTATAGGTATAGAAAATGTGTTACATTTATTGTATTATGTAATCCCAATATAGCTTCTCTAATAGTCTTCATTATTAGTTTAGATATTTCTGAGTTAATTTGTATAACTTATTTATTTGTGCTTTTTTGTTTGTTTCCCTGATTCATTTACCAGCACAAATTTCTTATTTGGCTCAGATTTGCAATGTGGTATTCTGAAAATAGAGTTCTGATATGACAAAACTCTAGTCTGGAATGCTTATAAATCCTCCATGAAAACAAAGCCGGACTGGGGGGCGGAGCAAGATGGCCGAATAGGAACAGCTCCAGTCTCCAACTCCCAGCGCGAGCAACACAGAAGACCGGTGATTTCTGCATTTTCAACTGAGGTACTGGGTTCATCTCACTGGGGAGTGCCGGACGATCGGTGCTGGTCAGCTGCTGCAGCCCGACCAGCGAGAGCTGAAGCAGGGCGAGGCATTGCCTCACCTGGGAAGCGCAAGGGGGAAGGGAATCCCTTTTCCTAGCCAGGGGAACTGAGACACACAACACCTGGAAAATCGGGTAACTCCCACCCCAATACTGCGCTTTAAGCAAACAGGCACACCAGGAGATCATATCCCACACCTGGCCGGGAGGGTCCCACACACACGGAGCCTCCCTCATTGCTAGCACAGCAGTCTGTGATCTACCGGCAAGGCAGCAGCAAGGCTGGGGGAGGGGCGCCCGCCATTGCTGAGGCTTAAGTAGGTAAACAAAGCTGCTGGGAAGCTCGAACTGGGTGGAGCTCACAGCAGCTCAAGGAAACCTGCCTGTCTCTGTAGACTCCACCTCTGGGGACAGGGCAATAACAAACACAGCCGAAACCTCTGCAGACGCAAACGACTCTGTCTGACAGCTTTGAAGAGAGCAGTGGATCTCCCAACACGGAGGTTGAGATCTGAGAAGGAACAGACTCCCTGCTCAAGTGGGTCCCTGACCCCTGAGTAGCCTAACTGGGAGACATCCCCCACTAGGGGCAGTCTGACACCCCACACCTCACAGGGTGGAGTACACCCCTGAGAGGAAGCTTCCAAAGCAAGAATCAGACAGGTACACTCGCTGTTCAGAAATATTCTATCTTCTGCAGCCTCTGCTGCTGATACCCAGGCAAACAGGGTCTGGAGTGGACCTCAAGCAATCTCCAACAGACCTACAGCTGAGGGTCCTGACTGTTAGAAGGAAAACTATCAAACAGGAAGGACACCTACACCAAAACCCATCAGTACATCACCATCATCAAAGACCAGAGGCAGATAAAACCACAAAGATGGGGAAAAAGCAGGGCAGAAAAGCTGGAAATTCAAAAAATAAGGGTGCATCTCCCCCGGCAAAGGAGCGCAGCTCATCGCCAGCAACGGATCAAAGCTGGACGGAGAATGACTTTGACGAGATGAGAGAAGAAGGCTTCAGTCCATCAAATTTCTCAGAGCTAAAGGAGGAATTACGTACCCAGCGCAAAGAAACTAAAAATCTTGAAAAAAAAGTGGAAGAATTGATGGCTAGAGTAATTAATGCAGAGAAGGTCATAAACGAAATGAGATGAAAACCATGACACGAGAAATACGTGACAAATGCACAAGCTTCAGTAACCGACTCGATCAACTGGAAGAAAGAGTATCTGCGATTGAGGATCAAATGAATGAAATGAAGCGAGAAGAGAAACCAAAAGAAAAAAGAAGAAAAAGAAATGAACAAAGCCTGCAAGAAGTATGGGATTATGTAAAAAGACCAAATCTACGTCTGATTGGGGTGCCTGAAAGTGAGGGGGAAAATGGAACCAAGTTGGAAAACACTCTTCAGGATATCATCCAGGAGAACTTCCCCAACCTAGTAGGGCAGGCCAACATTCAAATCCAGGAAATACAGAGAACGCCACAAAGATACTCCTCGAGAAGAGCAACTCCAAGACACATAATTGCCAGATTCACCAAAGTTGAAATGAAGGAAAAAATCTTAAGGGCAGCCAGAGAGAAAGGTCGGGTTACCCACAAAGGGAAGCCCATCAGACTAACAGCAGATCTCTCGGCAGAAACTCTCCAAGCCAGAAGAGAGTGGGGGCCAATATTCAACATTCTTAAAGAAAAGAATTTTAAACCCAGAATTTCATATCCAGCCAAACTAAGTTTCATAAGTGAAGGAGAAATAAAATCCTTTACAGATAAGCAAATGCTTAGAGATTTTGTCACCACTAGACCTGCCTTACAAGAGACCCTGAAGGAAGCACTCAACATGGAAAGGAACAACCGGTACCAACCATTGCAAAAACATGCCAAAATGTAAAGACCATCGAGGCTAGGAAGAAACTGCATCAACTAACGAGCAAAATAACCAGTTAATATCATAATGGCAGGATCAAGTTCACACATAACAATCTTAACCTTAAATGTAAATGGACTAAATGCTCCAATTAAAAGACACAGACTGGCAAACTGGATAAAGAGTCAAGACCCATCAGTCTGCTGTATTCAGGAGACCCATCTCACACGCAGAGACATACATAGGCTCAAAATAAAGGGATGGAGGAAGATTTACCAAGCAAATGGAGAACAAAAAAAAGCGGGGGTTGCAATACTAGTCTCTGATAAAACAGACTTTAAACCATCAAAGATCAAAAGAGACAAAGAAGGCCATTACATAATGGTAAAGGGATCAATTCAACAGGAAGAGCTAACTATCCTAAATATATATGCACCCAATACAGGAGCACCCAGATTCATAAAGCAAGTCCTTAGAGACTTACAAAGAGACTTAGACTCCCATACAATAATAATGGGAGACTTCAACACTCCACTGTCAACATTAGACAGATCAACAAGACAGAAAGTTAACAAGGATATCCAGGAATTGAACTCATCTCTGCAGCAAGCAGACCTAATAGACATCTATAGAACTCTCCACCCCAAATCAACAGAATATACATTCTTCTCAGCACCACATCGTACTTACTCCAAAATCGACCACGTAATTGGAAGTAAAGCACTCCTCAGCAAATGTACAAGAACAGAAATTATAACAAACTGTCTCTCAGACCACAGTGCAATCAAACTAGAACTCAGGACTAAGAAACTCAATCAAAACCGCTCAACTACATGGAAACTGAACAACCTGCTCCTGAATGACTACTGGGTACATAACGAAATGAAGGCAGAAATAAAGATGTTCTTTGAAACCAATGAGAACAAAGATACAACATACCAGAATCTCTGGGACACATTTAAAGCAGTGTGTAGAGGGAAATTTATAGCACTAAATGCCCACAAGAGAAAGCAGGAAAGATCTAAAATTGACACTCTAACATCACAATTAAAAGAACTAGAGAAGCAAGAGCAAACACATTCGAAAGCTAGCAGAAGGCTAGAAATAACTAAGATCAGAGCAGAACTGAAGGAGATAGAGATACAAAAAACTCTCCAAAAAATCAATGAATCCAGGAGTTGGTTTTTTGAAAAGATCAACAAAATTGACAGACCACTAGCAAGACTAATAAAGAAGAAAAGAGAGAAGAATCAAATCGACGCAATTAAAAATGATAAAGGGGATATCACCACCGACCCCACAGAAATACAAACTACCATCAGAGAATACTATAAACACCTCTATGCAAATAAACTGGAAAATCTAGAAGAAATGGATAATTTCCTGGACACTTACACTCTTCCAAGAATAAACCAGGAAGAAGTTGAATCCCTGAATAGACCAATAGCAGGCTCTGAAATTGAGGCAATAATTAATAGCCTACCAACCAAAAAAAGTCCAGGACCAGATGGATTCACAGCTGAATTCTACCAGAGGTACAAGGAGGAGTTGGTACCATTCCTTCTGAAACTATTCCAATCAATAGAAAAAGAGGGAATCCTCCCTAACTCATTTGATGAGGCCAACATCATCCTGATACCAAAGCCTGGCAGAGACACAACAAAAAAAGAGAATTTTAGATCAATATCCCTGATGAACATCGATGCAAAAATCCTCAACAAAATACTGGCAAACCGGATTCAGCAACACATCAAAAAGCTTATCCACCATGATCAAGTGGGCTTCATCCCTGGGATGCAAGGCTGGTTCAACATTCGCAAATCAATAAACATAATCCAGCATATAAACAGAACCAAAGACAAGAACCACATGATTATCTCAATTGATGCAGAAAAGGCTTTTGACAAAATTCAACAGCCCTTCATGCTAAAAACGCTCAATAAATTCGGTATTGATGGAACGTACCTCAAAATCATAAGAGCTATTTATGACAAACCCACAGCCAATATCATACTGAATGGGCAAAAACTGGAAAAATTCCCTTTGAAAACTGGCACAAGACAGGGATGCCCTCTCTCACCACTCCTATTCAACATAGTGTTGGAAGTTCTGGCTAGGGCAATTAGGCAAGAGAAAGAAATCAAGGGTATTCAGTTAGGAAAAGAAGAAGTCAAACTGTCCCTGTTTGCAGATGACATGATTGTATATTTAGAAAACCCCATTGTCTCAGCCCAAAATCTCCTTAAGCTGATAAGCAACTTCAGCAAAGTCTCAGGATACAAAATTAATGTGCAAAAATCACAAGCATTCTTATACACCAGTAACAGACAAACAGAGAGCCAAATCAGGAATGAACTTCCATTCACAATTGCTTCAAAGAGAATCAAATACCTAGGAATCCAACTTACAAGGGATGTAAAGGACCTCTTCAAGGAGAACTACAAACCACTGCTCAGTGAAATCAAAGAGGACACAAACAAATGGAAGAACATACCATGCTCATGGATAGGAAGAATCAATATCGTGAAAATGGCCATATTGCCCAAGGTAATTTATAGATTCAATGCCATCCCCATCAAGCTACCAATGAGTTTCTTCACAGAATTGGAAAAAACTGCTTTAAAGTTCATATGGAACCAAAAAAGAGCCTGCATCTCCAAGACAATCCTAAGTCAAAAGAACAAAGCTGGAGGCATCACGCTACCTGACTTCAAACTCTACTACAAGGCTACAGTAACCAAAACAGCATGGTACTGGTACCAAAACAGAGATATAGACCAATGGAACAGAACAGAGTCCTCAGAAATAATACCACACATCTACAGCCATCTGATCTTTGATAAACCTGAGAGAAACAAGAAATGGGGAAAGGATTCCCTATTTAATAAATGGTGCTGGGAAAATTGGCTAGCCATAAGTAGAAAGCTGAAACTGGATCCTTTCCTTACTCCTTATACGAAAATTAATTCAAGATGGATTAGAGACTTAAATGTTAGACCTAATACCATAAAAATCCTAGAGGAAAACCTAGGTAGTACCATTCAGGACATAGGCATGGGCAAAGACTTCATGTCTAAAACACCAAAAGCAACGGCAGCAAAAGCCAAAATTGACAAATGGGATCTCATTAAATTAAAGAGCTTCTGCACAGCAAAAGAAACTACCATCAGACTGAACAGGCAACCTACAGAATGGGAGAAAATTTTTGCAATCTACTCATCTGACAAAGGGCTAATATCCAGAACCTACAAAGAACTCAAACAAATGTACAAGAAAAAAACAAACAACCCCATCAAAAAGTGGGCAAAGGATATGAACAGACATTTCTCAAAAGAAGACATTCATACAGCCAACAGACACATGAAAAAATGCTCTTCATCACTGGCCATCAGAGAAATGCAAATCAAAACCACAATGAGATACCATCTCACACCAGTTAGAATGGCGATCATTAAAAAGTCAGGAAACAACAGGTGCTGGAGAGGATGTGGAGAAATAGGAACACTTTTACACTGTTGGTGGGATTGTAAACTAGTTCAACCATTATGGAAAACAGTATGGCGATTCCTCAAGGATCTAGAACTAGATGTACCATATGACCCAGCCATCCCATTACTGGGTATATACCCAAAGGATTATAAATTATGCTGCTATAAAGACACATGCACACGTATGTTTATTGCAGCACTATTCACAATAGCAAAGACTTGGAATCAACCCAAATGTCCATCAGTGACAGATTGGATTAAGAAAATGTGGCACATATACACCATGGAATACTATGCAGCCATCAAAAAGGATGAGTTTGCGTCCTTTGTAGGGACATGGATGCAGCTGGAAACCATCATTCTTAGCAAACTATCACAAGAACAGAAAACCAAACACTGCATGTTCTCACTCATTGGTGGGAACTGAACAATAAGATCACTTGGACTCAGGAAGGGGAACATCACACACAGGGGCCTATCATGGGGAGGTGGGAGGGGGGAGGGATTGCATTGGGAGTTATACCTGATGTAAATGGTGATTTGATGGGTGCAGCACACCAACATGGCACAAGTATACATATGTAACAAACCTGCACGTTATGCACATGTACCCTACAACTTTAAGTATAATAATAATAAATAAATTAAAAAAATAAAAAAAAAAAAAAGAAAACAAAGCCATCTGAACAAACTATTGTTATTTGTACACCCATAGACTGTTTTAAAGGAATCTAAATCTGTTTTCTGGAAATAAAAAGTTCACTTTTTTACTTCTTCATATATACTCTTTTGTAATACATTCATTATACAGAAGTAACTTGTGTGTGCCTGTGTGTATTTGTGACTGTGTATTTAGAAGAGGTGAGTGGACGAACTGGAGTAGCTAAGATTAAGCTGTTGATCTTAAAATTATAGATATCCTTCTGAGCTGGGACTGAGTAACTATTAGGTAAATGTCAATAGAGAAAGGACAGAAAGCTCATGAAGACACAGATGAGCAAGTTAACTCTCTGGGATTAGGCAGCAATACGATTGAGAAGAGTTTTCTGACGCTGGGTTGCTTAATGGTTCACGAATCTCCTAATCTCCATGGTGATTTAGCGTGTGCTTTATTGAGTTTATAAAACTGTAACATTTAGCCTCTTAGACTAAAGAAGTCCCTTGGGGTTTTAAAGTCTGAAGATCCTTCTAAACATCAAGGAGAACCTTTCATGCAGAAATGCAATGGGTCATCTCTCAATTTTAAAAGACCCTATAAGCTTCTTTGAAGGGTACTGTTGATTTCTATTTCACCCTTGAATTCCAAGGATGGACTTTTTTCCCCTAAAATATGTAGTTTTGCATCTCTTCTTTAATATGGTTAATTTCATTCCAGATACTGGTAACCACTCATTTGGAAAATATTTAATATTAACTTTTTAAAAACATCATATCCATTATACCTTATTATACTTCCACATGGCATACTTTCTAAGTTTTACTTGTTTTTTCAGCTGTCACAGACAGACATCAGCCTGTAATGCAATCCTTCTTGTGGTAACTGACTTCTCCGGCCTTCTCCAACTCCCTTCCCTCAGTGTAGTTCCCACAGAATCTGTCATTTCTTAATGTCATTCTGACAGATGATTCAACCAAGAGTCACTAACTAAACCCAAGTAAAATCAATCAGATATTTAACTAGAATGTTTTGAATTAAGGAAAACAGTGATAAAAATAATCAATTAAACAAACCCTATTTTTTCCATTTTTAAAAAGAAATTTAGAGTCAAGGAGTACACACGCAGGTTTGTTGCATGGGTATATTAAGTGATGCTGGAGTTTGTGCTTTTAGTAAGCCCATCATCCAAATAGTGTACATAGTGTCCAATATATAGTTTTTTAAGCCCTCATCCCCGTCTCTCTCCATAATCCACTACACAGCATCTACTGTTTCCATCTTTATGTTCATGTGTACCCATTGTTTAGCTCCCAAAGTAAAAATCTGCGGTACTTGATTTTCCTGCATTAATTTACTTAGGAAAATAGCCTCTGGCTGCATCCATGTTGCTGCAAAGGACAATTTCGTTCCTTTTTATGGCTGTGTAGTATTCCTGGTATATATGTACCATATCTTTTTACTCAATTCACTGCTGATGGACACTTAGTTTGATTCCATTACTTTGCTACTGTGAATAGGACTAAGATTAACATATGAGTGTAGTTGTCTTTTTCACAGAAAAATTTATTTTCCTTTGAGTAGACATTCAGTAATAGAATTGCTGGCTTGATTTCTATTTCTCTGAGAAATTTCCATATTGTTTACCCCTGGGGATTGAATGAACTTACGTTCCCACCAACAGTGTGTAAGCATTGTCTATTTGTCTATGTGTCCTCACCAACATCTGTAATTTTTTTTGAGTTTTTAATAGTGGCCATTCTGATTCTTTGGATGTAAAAGGGGGAGCTAACTGTGACCACATTTCCAATTATATAGAGAAAGCCAATTTGCAGTGAGAGAGAATAAATCTAGTTTAAAATAGGGCAGAGAAGGATAAAGGAGACTCATTCCTGTTGGCAAACATGTCCCTGGTTCTTGTTCCTGAGGCTCAGGTGCTTGACTGTACCTCCCTGGATTTTTCCAATACTTCCATCAGTTTCATGATCTCACAATTATCTCCTTCCCCTCTCTTTTTTCCTAAAATACTTCCTGTCTAGTATAAGAATACTTGGATCCATTCTAATAGATTCACTGACCTACATATTCACATGCCTTCTTGGTGATCTCATCCACAACCATGGCTAACATTCTTCTAGCTAAATCAAGCTCCTGCCACAGGGGCATGGCATATATTGCTGCCTCTCTCCAATCCTTTTCCTCCTTCATAATTATCTCTGTCTCATCCTTTGTATAGAAATGCAGACAACTCTTGCTGAAGATATCTTCCATACAATCTCAGAACTTTCGAATCACAGCACCATACACATTTCCTTCAACAGCCTTACCAGAGCTTGTGCCAGTCTCTGTTTGTTTGTGTGTTAGCTTGTGATTACACCTGCATCAGGTTATAAGCTTACTGCAGGCAGGTACAACATCTTTTCACTCATTGTTAATTCCAAAATTTATTTTTACAACCATATTTTTTTTTTAATTTAGGTTCAGGAATATATCTGCAGGTTATATAAACTCATGTCATAGGGGTTAATTGTACAGATTATCTCCTCAACAGGTACTAATCCTAGTTCCCAGTAGCCATTTACTCTGATCTTCTCCCTCCTCCCACCTTCCATCCTCTAGTAGACCCCAGTGTCTGTTGTTTCCCCCTATGTGTCCATGTGTTCCCATAATTTAGCTCCCACTTATAAGTGAGAACCTGTACTATTTGTTTTTCTGCATTTGTGTTAGCTTGCTAAGGATAATGGCCTCTAGTTCCATCCATGTTCGGGCAAAGGACATGACATCATTCTTATTTTTTATTGGTTACATAGTATTCCATAGTGTATAGGTGCCACATTTTTTAATTCAGTCTACAACTGATGGGCATTCAGCCTACTATGGATGGGTATTTAGGTGGATTCAATACCTTTGATATTGTGAATAGTGCTGCAATGAACATACACGTGTATGTGTCTTTATGATAGAATGATTATATTTCTTTGACTGGGTATATACCCAGTAATGGAATTTCTAGATCTAATGATAGTCCTGTTTTTAACTCTTTGAGAAATTGCCTCACCGCTTTCCACAATGATAGAACTAATTCACACTTCCATCGACAATATATAAGCATTCTCTTTTCTTTGCAGATTTGCTAGCATCTGTTATATTTTGACTTTTTAATCATGGCCATTCTGGCTGGTGTGAGATGATATCTCATCGTGATTTACAACCAGATTTTTAAAACCCAGATTTATCTTTTGAACTTGAAACAAAGGCATTCAGCTGCTTACTGCCTACTGTTTGCTGGATTTCACAGGTACCCCTAACCAAGTATGTCGCAAACAAAGTAATGATCTCTCAACTCGAACTGTTTCTCCTTTTGTGCTCCTTACCTCAAAGAATTACTTTCATCTCTATTTAATGGAAATATGTATCTCATCCTGGACTCTTCATTTATAATCCACATAATGGACACATCCCATACACTTGCTTTCAATTGTTCTACTTGCCATTATTCTGGCATTGTTCCAGGTGCACACAGGGATGTGCTGTACATATAGCCATTAAAGGAAGGACCTATTGTCC
Source organism: Macaca nemestrina (assembly GCF_043159975.1). Classification (NCBI taxonomy): domain Eukaryota; kingdom Metazoa; phylum Chordata; class Mammalia; order Primates; family Cercopithecidae; genus Macaca; species Macaca nemestrina. Next base: position 140,349,534 of record NC_092132.1, on the reverse strand, counting down.
CAATTACTAGGAGGACTATGAGTGAGTAGTCTCTGTAAGCCCTTTCAGGTATCTCCATAGTTCCCTAAAATGTCTACACCTTTAGAAGTAGGCCACCCCTCCCAATAAATGGCTGGAACTCCCCCTCTGATTGATGGAAGACATGCAGAAGCCTTTCACACAAAAGTCTGCAATTGTCCCCCTTCCATATCTATCTTTATTCACGTGCTCTCCCAGCCACTATCTATAAAACTAGGGCTTAGTTGCAATATAACACTGTGTATGAGTTGGCCCTGAGAAGGTGGAAGGGACTATTATCTATTTAGAAGGAGTGGCACGACCCAATCAGCAGGTCTCAGCAGGAGGAGGGAGAGTAGGGGTGAGATTATTTTCTGAGGGTGCTTCATCAGGTTGTCAGAACATAAGATTAGATTTCGAGTACTCTCCCGGGATATAGAATTTTACTACTGGAAAGGACTATAGGAGACAATTCAAACTTGTTACTAGAATGACTCCTGGAAGTATGGGAAAAGTGAGGACCCAGTTAAGTCAGGTTAAAATACCAGAACTGCTATGGCAGATGGTGGAAGAGGAAATGAAAGTCTCAGAAAAGTAGATATAGTGAAATGAACACACTGGGTACAGTTGGAAAACCTATCAAATAAGTATGACCTATGAAAAAACACAGAGGCCATATCAATTATCAAGGCCATTAAAAATTGTGGGTGAGAATGATACAAGAATCACCAAGAGGTCCAGTGGTCCCTCCCCTGCATGGATCAGAGCTGACGAGACAAAAGATGGTTATAAAACAGGGCTCTCTTTTAGCAATGGAGATGACAGAGCATTGACACAACAGAGATCAAGTGATAGCCAGAAGCCAGATGAACACAATTATGGCAATGAGGGCCCAGGTCAGAGGAATAACCAGGGGTGTAACACACAGAAGGTTATGAGGAGATGCTTAATAACTCTTAGTGTCCATGGAGGCCAAGAAAATGTTTCATCAACAAGGATTCTGTTTAATTTGTAGCATGCAAGATATCAAGGATGGATGCACAGGAGACTTAAGGCAGTTACTCCAATAAAGAAGTCAAGATTTCTTGCCCAAGTTTCATCAGTTTTGGGACCCAGAACTTATCGACTTTCTTAACAAATTTCGACAGTAAATGGAAGAGCAGTCATCTTAGCCTGAGAAAGGCTCAGACTCCTAAGCAAGGACGAGCTGGGTCATGCCTCAAGATGGGTCACCTATCTCATTTCAATGAAGGATTTGCCCCAATTGTTAGGAGAACCAACAATAGAAAACTCAGTTGGCATCATTGTCAGCAGAATAAAGCCATCTTTCCAAAGGTAGACACCCACCTGGCTGGCTTATGTAACTGTTGGAAAATGTGAGAGTATATAGACCCAGCTATCCCATCTCACCTTTGGTGAATTTTCAAGAGCCATTCTAGCTCCCGATATCCTGTGTAGGGGTGGGTGGTGCTTAGTACAGGTTGCAATTGCTCTGTCACAGCTTGATTTCTCTCTCTGCTCCATCCTGCTCTCTGATGGAGTGTTATTCTCTTGTTTATTGAGAAATGTTTTTATTGAAATGCAATAAAATGCATAATCCTTTTTAAAAATTAAATTGAAACTCATTAAAATATGCATCTACTTTATTCCTCATATTATTTAGTGTTTCTTTTTGAAAACTTTCTTATGAAATAGAGTGAACAAATAGGCTTCTTTTTGCCTTTACAATAAATTTTATAAGGTTTTAAATTGCCAGTTTGAAAATTCAAGTATTGATGCTACAAATGTGTAGGAAACTGCCTTCTTTTGACAACAGTTTTCATGTTTTGAGGAGCAGGTAAGAAAAAGATGTCTGTCATTTAAGCCACATTTCTGCACAGTCATTGGTCCTCCTGGCTTCAGCCTGGACAAATGCATAGACATTGTTAAGGCAAAGGGAAGGCTGATGCTCAAAAATGAGAGTGAACTTTAATCTATGTTACAAAAATTAGTACATTAATATTTCTGCCAAGTGGGAAGAAAATCAGTATAAAAGAATATTCATGTTGACAGCTATAACATATTATGTTTGTTTTTTCTCCAGAGTGTGCTATTAAAGAACAATCAGTGCTAGGAAAGCACTTTACTTCTGCAAACTTTCCTCTGTAGTAATTCAATTATCATAGACTTCCTTAAAGTATTTGTAAACAATGGTAATTGTGTACAATCGCTCAAGTCCAGACAAATAATGCAGTTCTAATTTGGTTTATACCTGCCTAAAAACCAGAGAAAGAACATCTCTTCTCTACGTGAATGTTAAACCAAGTTTTGAAAACGACTACTGAGAATGGTTGTTCTCTAAATGTTTAAATATAGAAACATTAAGAAAACTCTTAGGACACAAAGTATGATGTTTACTGGGATATTAGAAGAAGTGATTGCAGGTAATGACCTCACTATTCATCCTCTTCCAAGCTTTCAGTACAAAATTCAGAGTCATCATCAATGTTTTCTTTGTATTCCACACAATCAATCACTTGCCATATCCTATGAATATGTTTGAGAATAGGCTTACATGGTTTATTTGTGTGTAGGCATGTTAGGATGTTGGTACTTGAATAAAACCTAAGCATCTATTACTGAAAAACTTGATGAATAAAGCATAGCACATGAACACCTTGGAGTACCATGTAGCTATGTGAAGCAAAGGAATAGATCTAGCCAAAAGGATGGAACCTAAAAAGACCAGTATATACAAGATAAAAAAGTAAGAACTAGAACAATATATATAAATTTAAAATGTGTACATAAAATTGACGAGTATATTAGTAAAAACACACAGGAATGAAGTAATTATTAAAAAGAATACTATAAAGAGAGACCAGATGCTAATAATAGAAATAGAATGAAAATATAAAAAAAGAAATGAAAGAATTAAAAATTAATAGTAAAGAGTAAGAGAGGAACATTGAAGGAACAAATGATACAACAAGGACACCGTTACATCAACTGACAAATAGAATGACCTCGATCTTCTACACCTGAAGTTAAAAATAAAGTAAAATCTGCTGCAGATATGGTCAATTCTATTCCCCTTTTATCTTCACTGCTATTGTTTTAATTCTGTTTTTTTCCTTTCACCTCCAGCCTATGATATCATATCATTTTTCTAAATATTCTTATTGTCATTAACATATCCAATTAAGAATTTTTCTCATGTTGCTAACACTCTTATACTTTTATAAAGCCAATTTTGTCAGCAACCGAGGAAAATCCGACCAAAAATGCTTTTCATAGTCTAAACCATACTCTGGTTAGTTATGATCCAATTACAGCAACAGTTTTATTGTTTTACAAGCATTCCCTTAATGTGTCCTATTCTATCTTCTTTGTTTCTATAACAGCCTATTTTTCTTTTATTCATGTATTTATTGCAACCCATTACAGTTCACTGGTTTACTGGATATTCTATCCCTGTGGTCTTATTTTGATAAGGGAAGAGATAATGTCTTCCTTGTCTTTTTATCTCTAGAATTTATCAAAATGACCTTTATGTACAAGCACAAGTACTTGTAAGTACTTGATAAACATTCACTGAGGTTGAAAAAATGAGTGTATAGAATATTCAAAAGTAACTAGAGGACCTATGACACAGTAGCTTATAGCAGACTGATACATCCACTGATAATAGCTAGAAAATCTCTGATACATAATAAAGTGCCAAATCAATTATTTTTGGAAGTAACATGCTTTTTTATTGTGGTAAAATATACATAAAATAAAATTAACCATTTAAATAATTTTTAAGAGTATGGTTCAGTGGCATTACGTACATTCACATTGCTGGATAATCATTATCATCTCTCCATCTTAAGAAATTTTCATTAACCCCAACTAAGACTTTGTATCCATTAAACAACAACTCCTGAATCCCCTTTCCCCCAGCCCCTGTTAACTGCTATTCTACCTTCTATTTATGTGGACTGCTCTAGGGGCCACAAACAAGTGTAATCATACAACATTTGTCCTTTTGTATATGACTTATTTAACTGTGTCTTCAAAATTCATCTACGTTGTAGCATGTGCCAGAATTTACTTCCTTTTTGCTGCTAAATAATACTCTACTATCTGTATATACCACATTTTATCTGTCAATGAACACTTGAGTTGCAACTTTCATTTGAATATTGTGAATAATTTTGCTATGAACAGGATGTACAAATATCTCTTTGAGACTCTGCTTCAATTCTTTTGAGTATATATCCAAAAGCAGATTTGCTGCATCATGTGGTAATTTCACATTCAATATTTTGAGTAATTATGTACTGTATTTCACAATGCCTGTACCATTTTACATTTCTCTCAGCAATGCACAAGATTTCCAATTCCTCCACATGGTCACTAACGCTTGTTACCTTTTGTTTGTTTGTCTTTTAATAATAGCCATCCTAATGGGTGTGAAGTGGGGTAACATCCTTTTGAGCTAGCTAGATTTGAAGTGACAAGAGGCTGAAAATCAGAGATGTTTATGTTTCAAGCCCTTGTTCATTTTTTTCTCAAACCGCTTGCCAACTGATATGGTTTGGCTGTGTCCCCACCCAAATCTCAACTTGAATTATATCTCCCAGAATTCCCATGTGTTATGAGAGGGACCCAGGAAGAGATAATTGAATCATAGGGGCCAGTCATTCTTGTGCTATTCTCTTGATACTGAATAGGTCTCATAAGATCTGATGGGTTTATCAGAGGTTTCCACTTTTGCATCTTCCTCATTTTCTCTTGCCCCACCGTGTAAGAAGTGCTGTTTGGCTCCTGCCATGATTCTGAAGCCTCCCCAGCTGTGTGGAATGGTAAGTCCAATTAAACTTCTTTTTCTTCCCAGTCTCAGGTCTGTCTTCATCAGCAGTGTGGAAACAGAATAATACAGTAAATTGGTACCAGTAGAATGGGGTGTTGTTGAAAAGATACCCTAAAATGAGGAAGTGACTTTGGAACTGGGTAACAGGCAGAGGTTGGAACAGTTTGGAGGGCCCAGAAGAAGACAGGAAAATGTGGGAGTTTGGAACTTCCTATAGACTTGTTGAATGGTTTTGCCCAAATGACAGGGATATGAATAAGGTCCAGACTGAGGTGGTCTCAGATGGAGATAAGGAACGTCTTGGGAACTGGAGCAAAGGTGACTCTTGTTATGTTTTAGCAAAGAGATTGGCAACATTTTGCTCCTGCCCTAGAGATTTGTGGAACTCTGACCTTGGGAGAAATGATTTAGAATATCTGGCGGAAGAAATTTCTAAGCAGCAAAGCATTCAAGTGGTGACTTGGGTGCTGTCAAAGGCATTCAGTTTTAGAAGGGAAGCAGAACATAAAAGCTTGGAAAATTTGCAGCTTGATTATGTGATAGAAAAGAAAAACCAATATTCTGGTGAAAAATTCAAGCTGGCTGCAGAAATCTGCATAAGTAGCAAGGAGCCTAATAATCACCGGACCATGGGGAAAATTATCTCTAGGCTATGACAGCGACCTTCACAGAAGGCCCTCTCATCACAGGCCTGGAGGCTCAGGAGGAAAAACCGGTTTCATGGGCTGGGCCCAGGGTTCCCAGGCTGTGTGAAGCCTAGGGATTTAGTGCCCTGGGTCCCAATCGCTCCTGCCCTCACTGAAAGGGGCCAAGGTACAGTTTGGGCTATGACTTCAGAGGGTGGAAGCCCCAAGCCTTGGCAGCTTCCACATGGTGTTGAGCCTACAGTACACAGAAGTCAAGAACTGAGTTTTGGAAACCTCTGCCTAAATTTCAGAGGATGTATGAAAACATATGGATGCCCAGGCAAAAGTTTGCTGCAGGGACATGGTCCTCATGGAGAACCTCTGCTAGTGCAGTGCAGAAGGGAAATATGGGGCCAGAGCCCCCACACAGAGTTCCTACTGGGGCACTGCCTAGTAGAGCTGCAAAAAGAGGGCCACCATCCTCCAGACCCCAGAATGGTAGATCCACTGTCAGCTTACACTGTGCACTTGCAAAAGCCGCAGACACTCAACACCAGCCTGTAACATTTAATTCCAGGTCTATCAAGGCAGGCCGAAATTGAGAGACTAAGATCCTGGGAAACAGAGAGATTAAGAAAATTATAACTTGTAGTCTACATACCTTTTCCCTCAAGTCATTTGCTGGTTATTATGTGTCCCAGGGAGAGGCTAAGGAGCTAAATTTAAATATATAAGAATTTCAAGGAAATGTTCCAAAATAGCATAGTGCTGTAGAACAAAAATTAAATACTAGTACTCAGTCACAAGAAGGGATTCTAGTAAATATTACACTGTTCATTTGGGAGGTAGAGAGGATTTTATCTTAGAGAGAGAATAATCTAGATTCAGAGGAGACTCACAACATCTGAATCACAGTGTCATGTCATCTCTCATCTTAATTTTATTCAGTGAGCAGAGGGTAAATCCTCTCTAAGCAAAGATAACATTATGGAGAGTATCCATCATTTATTTTTCAGACGCTAAGTCTAGAGTTTATTCAGAAACACCACTCACACCAAGAATTAGTATCAAAGGGGAAAAAGAAACAATGCAAACAAAAAAAGAGGAAATCCAATTGAGGGTTCAGATATTGATTCAAAATAATTATAATTCACTTATTCAGATAAATATATGAGAGGATAGAAAACTTAATGAAGGAATTGCAATCTATGAAAAAGAATTAAGTGGAAAATATAGAAATGAACAATTCAATAATTGGTGTTAAGAACTTTATTGATGGGCACAGTGGGAGACTGGGAACAGCTAAAGAGAGAACCATTGAAATCAGTAAGATGTTTCATTCACAAATATGTGGATTGAAACCAAAAACAAGTGAATAGGGGTACACAGAAGCAGAGGAGACCAGAATTTCCTTTATAAGGAAAATATCTAAGCTATTTTAATTGAAGAATAATGGATGCTGAATTTAACAAATAACTATCCAGTAATGGATTCAATAAGTCTATGAAACTCAAACCAGGAAAAATACAAAGAAAGCTACACTATATACAGTGTTGTAAGGCTAATGAAAATAAAGACAAATTCAGTAACGGAAAACAATATGTTAGCTACAGAATAACAACAATAAACCTGACAGCTAACTTCTTAAAAACATTATAAGAAACAGAACAGATAAACAATATCTTCAAACCCTGAAAGAAAGTAATGACCAACCTACAATTTATAACAAATGAAAGTAAATCACTAGACAATGAAGAAGAGAAAGGGAAAATGGGGGAACAAAGGCTTAGAAAAGAAGAAGTAAAATTTGCAGTCTGAAGGTCACATGAATATGTATGTAGAAAATGTGAGTTATGCACTGGATGAATAACTAGAATATAATGACTTGAGTTAAATTACTGAATGAAATAGTCAATTGTGGTTTTATACATGAGAAGAGCTACAAATGAAAATATAAACCATGATGATATACCAATATAAACCCATCAAAATTACTGAAACTATAATATTTTTATAATGTCAAGTTTAAGAATGTGAAGTAATGAGAATTTATACATCTCTAAAGTATTTGTAATGATAGTGGGTTTCTATGACACAACAAATTTAGGACAAAATTTTGACAGTAATTTCACTTGTAAGCATACACATTGGCAAAATAAAAGCATAAATACAAGTAAATGCAAATGTACGTGTGCATACACACACAATTTTTTTTTCATATTCTGTAGAGAATTCCTATAAAACAGTAAGATAACCAACACAATGGAAAATGAAGCCAATGAACTGAAATGAAAACTTCGTAGAAAAGGATAGTAAAATACCCATGAACTTACGAAAAGGTGGCTAACCTCATTACTCAGCAGGGATATGCCAATTACACCAGGAGCTTTCACTACACATCCATTAGAGTCAGAAATCTTAAAAAGAATGGCACTATTAAGAACTGGTAAGAATATGAAACATGTGGAACTCTCATACACTACCGGTGAGAAGGTACATTTGGAAAACTGTTGGCAGATCTACTTATGCTAAATTCTGGGATATATGTATATCCTCTGACCTAGAATGTGAGTCCTAGGAATATGCCCAGAAAAACAATGTGTGAATGTTTCTTACAAATGGCAAATAAATGTGTGGGTATAGGATATGCAGAAAAGTATAACGCAACAAACACATTATCTCTGCAGTTATCTGTTTTCCTTATGAAGAGACGTCTTCCTAATCTCCCTTGGGCCTAGAAGCTCTGTTTAATAATGTGAGTTAAGCCTAAGCCTAGTGCTATTGAAAACTTATTTCCCAGCTTTCCCAGAAGTTTGAATTCCGTTGCTCATGTCCTGAAGGTTTCTTAAAAAAGAGAAAAAGGTTCAGCTCTAGCCTGGGCTAAGCTACTAGGTATTCCAAAGTTTAATGTCATTGACTTCAGTTGAAAGAAAATAGTTATTACAGTCCTAGATCATGATTCTAGACCGAACTCCATTCTTTCCTTCTGTGTGACTTGATCAAATTCCTCTGAACTATATGACATCCTGGGAAAGATAAAATCATGAACACAGTCAAAAGATCAGTGGTTGCCAAGAATTCAGGGTAGGGAGGAAGGGATGTCTCAGTAGAACAAACGGAATTTTTAGGGCAGAGAAACTATTTCACATTATACTGTAATGGCGAATACATGTCATTGTATATTTGTCAAACCCCCTAGAATATACAACACAGAGAGTAAATTCTAATGTGAATTATGAATTTTAGTTAATAATTATATATCAATATTGACTCTATTATGTATCAATATTGGCTCATCACTTGTAACAAATGTATCACAATAACACAAGATGTTAATAATAGGAGAAACTGGGGTTGTGGAGTGAGGTGATATATAGGAATTGTCTGTACATTCTGCTCATTTTCGTGTAAACCTAAAACTCCTCAAAAAGTAAAATCTATTAAATAAAAAATTCTACTGTAGTATTTTAATATCTTTGAGATTTAAAAAATAAATTAGGAAATAAGGATCATGCATTTTACATGAACAAAACATTTTACTAACTTTGTCTTATTTGGGGAATTCACTTTTAGAGATTTACTAAAACTCTGACATAATAAAATGGTGAAAAAACTATATATAAATGCTAATTAGGATACTAAGGAGGCTGGTTAGGTGAATCCACTCATTATTTCAAGCCATAGAGTTACATAATGCATTTTGCTAGAAATATTTTTAAAGTAGGCATATGTCAAATGCATATAAGAAAAATGTCTTATATGCATTTATCTTATCATAAAATATAACATGGGAAATTTTACAATACAACAAAATAAATCTGAAGCTGTTTTACATTTATATAAAGGAAGAATAATTTGAGTTGAAACATAAAATCACATACAGACAATACTTTAATATATTTAGTAATTTTTGTAGTTAATGTTTTAGAAACAATTATATATTATCCTTCTCTGTGATACATAAATATCTGTGTGTGTGTGCATGTTTGTTATTTCTTTTAACTAAAAATAAAGTTTAGGGTGTTTCCTTTTTTTCTTTCCCATCTTACACACATTCCAATAAAAATTATTATTTCAGATGTGGCTTTGATAACATATTTGTAAGTAAGTCTTCCATGACATTTATTTCCTTAATTTTCATAATAAAATGCTTACCCTAACATTTGTTATCCTTATCAAGAAAACTAATGCATCTGTCCTTAATCAGCCATGGAGAATATTAGCCCTCGTTTGTTGCCAGAGGCTATAATTTCTCATTAACATTCTAGCTGAGAGACATTATGTTATTTTAAAGAAAAAGTCTATGAGAAAAACTACCCATTTTTCTTAGAAGTCTACATTCTAACATGTGATAGAGCCTGGCATCAGAAAGACTTCATACCGAGCTAATATGAGTGTGGCCTCTGGCAGAATTCCTGCACCAAAGAGAACTTCAACGCAATGTCTTGAGCTTTTATTGAGGATTCCTACAATAAATCGCTACATGAATTCTACTTCTTAAATTGCCACAAAACTTGTGTTGAGAACATTTTCCATTAAATCATTAATTGTTCTTCATATGTGATTAACTGCATTAGAAATTTAGTAATAGGAAAAAAAATGTATGTTCTTCAGGAAATTGTGTGATTTTTCTTTTCTCATATTTTAGTTACTACATTAAAATTTTATGTTGAATCATAAAAATTATCATGGCCCTTGTATTTAATTTTTTTCTCCCACTTTTTTTCTACCTTACGAATCTACATATACTTTATAAAGTAAAAATAATAAATTATTTATAAAAGAAAAAATACATATACACATAGATAAATCTCAAGATTAAATAGAATTATTTTCATCAAATTGTTAGACATTATTTCCATATCTAAAATATTTACTGTATGTCACATATGTAATTCATTTTGGAAAGCCATGGGAGAGAACATCAATGAGAATTCCATTTACACTGTCTGTGTACTCTTAGGTCTATAACTATGAAATAATTCTATTCATACACCAAATAAGTGAACAAAATACATGTACTCAGATTGCGACCAAGTACCTCAGCTTTAAAATGCATTTTAAAATTTTATTTTCTCTAAACTCAGAATATAGGGTTAAAATGTACCTTGAAACTCCTTATTTCTCTTCCTTTTCTACCAGACATCCCTTTGCATCATGCACACTTCTCTATATACTTTCTTAGAAATTCCAGGGGTTCATCTTGTAACAAGCCAGGCATGGAGACCCAGTTGCAGACTTCTCCCCTACCCAAGGATTATTTCAAAGTGCTTCATCTGCAATTCAACTGTAACCAATATGGTGTCAATTCACACCCCAAACTCAAGATAGCCATTGGAACAAGACATGCAGACCTTTACCTTGCTCTACTCCTGCATGTTTCCCATACCAAGATTCCCCTTTTAAATCTCTCCACTCAGACCAAAAATTTGAGATGGTTTCTTTACAGCTTGACTCCAGTCCCAATGCCTCCCCAAGTGCTGGCATTTGGAATAAAAGTTTCTTTCCTTTCACCACACCTCACTGCTAGTGTCTCTGACTTTTCAAGAAGTGAGCAACTGAACCAGAGTTCAGTTACAGCATCAATAAATTTCCACAAATTCAGTAGACATATGTAACTACCATTAACGCAGCATATTTGAGTCATATGTTTTCATTCCTCTCTAATCCCATAGATTGAAATGGTTTTGAATATAATTTATATCTTGTTCATCAATGTATCCATAATGTCAGCACAGTGCTGACACACAACTGAAACTCAGCATATTTTCGGTGAAAAAATTAATGACCATTAAATAATAGGGCAGGGCATATTCTCCCAAGGAACTCACATTATAGTTGGAAAGATATCTAACACATGTGAAAATTTAAAAGCTGATTTGGTGTAAGAAGAACATAATCTATATTCTCAAGAGACTTTATGGCTAAGAATGTATCATTCAGCTTTTACAAAAGGTTAAAGTACTGCTTTTTTTTCAACCAAATTACATTAAATACAAACATCACTTTTTAAACTTTTTAAAACTCTTCATGGGATTTTTAATTTTTAGCTAAAACACTTTTAGGATATCTATGCAGCAATGGAAAGTACATAGAATTTTATTAAATTTATTCACTGGACTCATGTTTTACGATGTTAGATAAAAATATAAAACTTAGTAGAGTCATGTTCCAAACTAATGGTAATCATCCAAATTTTTTTCAATATTAAGAAGAATGCACTTACCTTAGAGACAACATTGTAAACTGTGGGTAGACTTCAGACTAGCTCACTAATCTCAAATCTATTATTTAACATACTGGTACTAAGAGAAGGTACTCCTTCAATTCCCTTTTTCTCCCAACTCCTCACCTATGAACTATGTGATAAAATGAGAAACCTATTTAACTTAGTGAAGAAGACATGGGTAGCTCCCCATAAAAATGTTGTGCTCCCCTTTTATAGTGTATATTTGTGTATTGGTAAAAACTCTCTAGACAGGGGCTAGATTCTCTGCATGCTTTCCCATGTGTCGACATGTGATTATCTGACTAATTCTTGCCATGGAATGTAAGCAATAAGGCATGTGCCAATTTAGGATTTTTTAGAAGCTTATGTGTCATATTCACCTATTCTCTCATCTCCAACACTGGGAGTAAAAGACTCTGAGATCCTAGTGGAGGACGGAGTAACAAGAAGGAAACTGCTGTTCTTCTGCTTTATCATAAGCAGGAAAGCCACTTACCAAATAAAAACAAGCCCACAGGACTCTTAAATGACTGAGAAATAAAATGCTGTGTTAAATCTTTGAAATTTTAAGACTCAATTCTCAGAGTAGCTTATAGTACCCTAATACACTTACTGTGTCTCAAAGTGTATCTTCTGGAATAACAGTCCAAGTAGACATGTCATAAAAAAGTTCTATGACCAAGAAAGTTAGAAACCATATATCCCTTTTAGAGACACATAATAGATACAGGATAATCAAAAGCCCAGCAAAGTTGTGGAACTTTAAAAAATGTTTAACTGTGTTTAATCTAGCAATTTCCAAATTTACTGGCAAATTAAATCCTTTATGGCATAAGAACTATTAATGTCGTGTAAAAATGCTATTAATCAGAAAACTCTTTGGAAACTATTTCCTTGGCTAAATGACTGATAAAATCCCCTCATGACTTGGAAAATGTCTTTGAAAGGTGAATGTTGGATAAAGGCCTCAGAGCTAAGGGGAAAAAAACAAAACAAACCTGAAGACCTGGGAGCATGAATCTGTTTTTGATGGGAACAGTTTATATGCAATAATCTTATTACTGAATGAGTAAAATACATATTTTTTTTTACCCAAGTATGCTTTTTCAAGTATTTTAGCTTTGAGCTATACTGAATACTGTGGTATGTCATCCTAATCTTTCTTTTGGGACTGAAGCATTCATTTTCCATGCTATTAGGAGTGTTAAGGGCTGGTGATTCTCTGCTAAATCCCTTTCCAGGAATTCCCTAAGGTGAAGATGTGATACCCCATCTATTTGGAGAGTGTGTACCCAGTGACTGGTACATACAGAGGGGTAAGGTTCTGGCCCTGTTTCCTCGAGAAAGGCCCACTCTGAAGGTCAATTATTGCTCCATGGCTCCCTGCGGGAGAGCTGAGTTCTTTGTGGAATTGCATGACAGTTCAGCCTCTCTCTGTCCAGTGCTCCTTCTTTCCTTCTCTCCAATCCTGAAAGCCCTCTGTTAATCCTCCTGCGTGGAAAACTCTCTCTCAGAATCTATTTTCCAGAAATCATAATCTAAGGCAAGTGTGTATCATGAACTTGCATTATTATCAGATCATTTAAACATATTTTGCTGAAATAACTTAATGATTAATATTATTTGGTTACAGGTGCTTTAAAAATATTCACTGTTAATATTTCAGGAGACTTTTCCATGTTGGATAAAACCTGAGATTCCATTGCTCGTGTCTATACATGCGTAGGGTCAGTCCTCTCATTTAGTTTTGCTGTACATCTTGACTCCTTGTTAACACTTTTGCAATACTTCCGTAGTGGCATTTTGTTTAGGTATGTATAACTTTCCCCTTTCTAATTTTCATTAATGCTGTTACTCTGAAACCCAGAAAGTCTACCTATGAAAATCAAAGTACTGAATCTGTAAAAGAGCCAAATTCTTATTACTGGTATTACTGGGATTGTAAAATAAGCCTTGCCGTTATTTCCTAGTTATACTTATCCAGAGAAATTGATTAACTTTACCTCATGGGCATGTATATTATTATTTTCCTCCTTTGCATTGACTGTTAGAAAATTAATGACAATTTTTTGGCCTAGTCTAACATGGATAGAAATTTCTTCTTGCAGTTTAGCTATCAACTTCAGGTTTGTCTTCCCTTTCTCTTATGCCATCCTCATTTTTTATCTGCCATAATTGCTTCATGATCAATTTTAAATGTTTATCTTGTCTGAATATATTATTTTACCCAGTGTTTGAATATCTTTCTAGAAAAAAGTGACTTCTTATAAATTATAACATAATTTATAAGGTTATATAATATATAATGTATATACTATATTGTAGAATTGAAAATTGTGACAAAATTCAAATAGAACATGATATCATTTTAATACCCACAAAGCAAATACAAAGATAGATGATAACACAAAGAATTTCAGATTACTTTTCCATCAAGAATTTCCTTGAAATAGTACAGTGATTAATTTCTTTATATTATTATTTTAAATTCAGCTGACTGATTTGTTCAAACTTCTTAACTATTTGCCAGATGGGTCTCTTTTTGGCTTTTGCTGTATCTTGAGAATATGCATAAAAGCTAAATATTGGGCTTTTACATAGATAAAGCTGGAATAAATTCCCAAACCCATGCTTTTTATATGAACATGGACACTTTGTTTAATTTCATTTTTCGCATGCATAAAGTATGAATAATGCCTTCAACCTAGATGTCTTTTTACAATTATTTAGATATCCTATATAAAATACATACTACGGTACCTGATTTTTAGTAAAATCGTAAACAGTAGTATTATTTACATTATATATTCTTTAAAGAAAGTTAGCTTCTTTCATTAAAATTCACTCAGATTAAGAATGAAATTCACCTTTCAGGGTAAATTTGAAGTAAAACAGTTACAAAAACTTGTGTGAAGACTCAACTGAAACCATAACTTTAGGAATTTCCAGCCTGAAGCAAATTATTACATCTAGGAATCAGTATCAGCTACTGAGTAAGGTAGGCGCAGGAAAACAGGAGAGAAGTAACGTATAAAGGGTAGAGTGTAAGGATGATATCTGATATTGAGGGCAAATTTTATCTTGGGAGGAAAGGGCAAGAGGAAACAATAAAAGAAACACTGCACAAAATGTGTAAAGAAAGGGAATAAGTAAGTTTATTTGGTTTTATAAAAGCCAAGAAAATTTGACCTAAGCAGAGACGTCAAAGAGAGAAACCAGGATTCAAAGTTACTCTTCTGTCTCAAATGACAGCACACTGAGTATTACCAGGTACAAAACACCAGAATTCTCTACCGCCTCTGGCACAACCAACCAGGAAGAAAGGTAGATCTAGGTGTCCTCTGGCTTGGGTAATAAGCCCATAGAGCTTGCTCCCAAAGACAAATGGATCAAGCTTTAAAACCCAGAAAACTTTCTTTTCTCAACTAAGGCGAATTCTGAAAAATCTGCCTGCCTATTGTTGGTCATATATAAATATTGCTGATATCTGTCCATTCACAGCTCAGCCCTATCCGGGTTCCTCCCTCTAAACAACACATGCAGTCCTGTCTTTTAACACCTAAACAGTCTCAATTTTAATCCAATGAATAATTTTCTCCCTACCCTAATTGATCTCTGCATACATATCATTTGACATTTGGTATGTACTACCTTTTGCTTTTGAAATATTTGATTTCTGTACCAAAATATTCTCATGACTTTCCTG
This sequence comes from Macaca nemestrina, assembly GCF_043159975.1. NCBI lineage: Eukaryota > Metazoa > Chordata > Mammalia > Primates > Cercopithecidae > Macaca > Macaca nemestrina. The sequence goes on along the minus strand of NC_092132.1, from coordinate 140,334,139 downwards.
TAACATTTCTGGACAACTTTCTGGGCATTCTTACTTCTATGGACCAATCGAAGTTAGAAGAGAATTATGTTGCACACTGCATAAGTTTGAAATCTTGTTCTTACACATACGATTTCTATGATCTTGGGCAAATTACCCAACTTCTCTGTGGCTAAGTTTCTTCATTTGCAAAATACAATCAAGAATATTTTCCTCTTCGTAGAGTTGGTGAGAAGATTATGAGTATTATTATGAGCAAAGCACTTGAGACATTTATTAGTAGATAGAAACTAACACATAAATATTAGTTATCTGTATTTTTATTTTATGCCCCTCTTTAAAAGGCATATTTCTTTGTGATTCTTTCCTTGGCCCTCTCCTCTTTGAATTTCATATATCTATGTAGTGATTCAATCTTGGGTCATGGCTTTAACAATTATCTCCCTTCTACTCATATATCTCTTTAGAACCCAGACCTCTATTTTCAACTATCCACTGGACAGCTCCACTCTGATGCTTTACAGATATTTCCAACGTAAGGTGTCTTCCCCATTCCAAGCCTGTGTGAATCATTCTGTGAATGGATAGGTTCAACAGGTAGGAACTTCCTAACTCACAACTGTGAGTCTTACCCTGGATGTCTTCCTTTCACTATGCCGTTCTTTCCACGTTCTTATCATCTCTCTATTTTTTTTTTTTCTGTCCTCACTAACAGACACTGAAATATTGTGACAACTTTCTAACTGGTCTTCCTGTATCTATTTTTCTGAAATGTATTCTGTAAAGTTCAGCCAGAAACCTGTTTATTTTACAAACCTGTTTAAAATCTTTAAAATGTTCTCCTAGAGACCTAAGGATGATAAATAATTTTAAAATGAAAAAAAAATCAACTAACCTTGATTTCATTTTTATTTCTAGCTCTGTTTTCAGACAATTTATTCCCATAATGACCTGGATCCTATAAGCTACTTCTCAGGAATTATAGAAATTATTTGAAGAAGTCTGGCTTATTCCTGAATCTAATTCTCATAAGTAGACCCTGAACTTAGAACATCATTCTTTCAATAATTCTATTAATTGTCTTCTACTTCATTTTCAGTTACTCATTTAGACACCACTATTTCCACTAAGTCTCTTTCTTTGTTTTTAGGCAAAGGAGTGTTCTA